>NC_056748.1:862625480-862645480 GCF_019279795.1 Protopterus annectens | reverse complement strand
GTGCTTCAGTGACTCCAGCTTTGGCAAAGGATGCAGGGTATGTGGGACAGAAACTGCATATGCCACAGTGACATCACCAACTATAGCAGATGATGCATTTCAGCAGAGGATGTTGAACAGATCCCTGTGCTTCAGTGACTCCAGCTGTGGCAAAGGATGCAGGGGGTGCAGGACAGAAGCTGCATATGCCACAGTGACATCACTAGCTATAGCAGATGATGCAGGGGATGCTGGACATATGTTGCTTATGCTGCAGTGATTCCAGCTATAGTAGAGGGTATAGGGGATGCTGGACAGATGATTCCTGTGTTAGAGTGACTCTCTTGTTGTAGAGCATATAGAGAATGCTAGACAGATGCTGCCTGTGCTGGCATGACTCCAGCTAAAGTGGAGGATTCATGAATGCAGGAAAGATGCTGTGTTTGCCACAGTGACACATCAGCTGTAACACATGATGCAGGGGGATGCTTGAGAGATGTTACCTGTGCTTCATTGCCTACAGATATATCATATTAGCGGATGCTGCACAGATAGTGTGTATGACACAGTGACTCCAGCTGTAACAGAGGATGCAGGGGATGCTGGACTGATTCTGCCAATGCCACACTGGCACCAGCTGTAATACAGGATGCAGGGGATGCTGGACAGATACTGTGTGTGCCACAGTGACACATCAGCTGTAACAGAGGATGCAGTGGATGCTGGACAGATTCTGCCAATGCCACAGTGACTCCAGCTATAACAGAGGATGCTGGACAGATTCTGCCAATGCCACAGTGGCTCCAGCTGTAACAGAGGATGCAATGGATGCTGGACACATGCTGTGTATGCCATGGTGACCCCAGCTATAGCAGAGGATACAAAGGATGCTGGACAGATGCTGCATATTCCACATTTACAGCAGCTATAGCACAAGATGCTGTATGTGCCACAGTAACCCCAGCTATAGCAGAGGATGCAGAGAATGCTAAACAGATGTTGTCTGTGCTTTAGTGACTCCACGTGTAGCAGAAGATGCACAGGGTACTGAACAGATGTCTGTACTGTAGTGACTCCAGCTCTACCAGATGATACAATGGATGCTGCACATATATTGCCTTTACCACAGCAGGAGACAAGGATTATTGCTATGCAGTTTATGGTTAAAAGGGTGGTCTTCAAGCCTTAAAATCTTGATATAAGAAAGCTGATGGAAGCCTTGGACCATCGGGCTGACGTAGGCAGTGTCCTGCAATGGTAGGACAGAGATAATGCTTTCATGGCTGATGTTATGTTTCATGCAACACACAAGCAAATAGTTGACACACTCTTCACATACATCATCAGGAGGGGGTGAGCATACCCTGTCTGTGATGTTGCACATGCATTTAGTACATGTGGTAGACCAAGAAAGCAATGGACCATTGGGGTACCTTTTCTTGCTAAAGACATTTAAGATGAACAGGGATGTCCAAGATGTATAGCATGTTCTGTGCTTCCTGTCTTTCTCTCCTAATGTAACAGCATCCATGTGCAGCTCTGTCTCACCTACCCCCCCTACAAGCCTCCCCTTTCCTTATTGTAACAACTTTATTGCTATAAATAAAAATATAAAAAAATGGTACTATACCACCAAAAATGTTGTACTGCACATTCTTTGTTTACTCATTGCCTTGCTGCATTTCTCCAAGGTATGTTTCTCTTGCTTACTTTATATTTCTGCCTTTTCTTTTCCAACTGTATTTCTTCACACTTAATTAATATGGCTTGCTTTGCCTCCATTCACTGTCTGAGTACAGACTACCCTCCCTTCCATAGGTCTTGCAGTTTGTCTGTTCCTTGTCCTACTTGCATTTTCACACAGAAGCATTGCATGCAAGTTACCAGTCACTGACCACATTAAGCTCTGTACTGCTTACTTTGTGATGTTGACTATGTACTGCCTACTTTGTGCTGTTGATTATGTAATTATCACTTGTGCAATCCCTGTGGGGGACACAGGGCAGTCTAATGGCTTGCATGTATTTCTCTGCCTGAATTTGGAAGGGGCAACATGTAATATATACCTTGTAGAACTGTAGGTTGTATATTTGAATTAGCACTACCCACTAGCCTATACTGCTTTGATAGAATGGTGAGTTTGATCCTTATCCCATAGTATCCTTTGGTCTGTGATATGTACATGGTTCCCATGTGCTTATGCTATGGAGGCCGGGTATGGCCTGAGTTCCTGCAAATAGATTTGGTGGTATTGCCACATCACATTACTTTGGCTGTGGCAGCATTTGTTCTTCTGCTTTTCTGTTTCATTTATTTATTGTAATTTACTCATATCACCCTCCAGTGTTAACTAGAAAGGTGGGTTTGATGGGTAATCACAGATACTGTGAATTAGTCTGTATAATCATTAGGTTTGGTGTGACCACAGCTTGAATTGAGGTCTGGAGTCTGTCCAGAGAGAACTAGGAGCACTGATGAGGTTCTGCTGTTTTGGAAGTGAAAGGCTCATGATTGGTGCCATCCAGAATGTTTAAGTGACAAATTTAAGGCTTTCAATGTCTTCCTTGAACTGTTCTTCAATGCACAGACTTTATAAAGCCTTTTGTGGTTTATTTCATAGTGAGGATAATAGATGTTGTAATTTCAAGGGGGGTAGCTTTAAAATTTCTCACCTTCTACATATCCCATTTTTAGAAGTTCCCTCCAGCCTCAAGGAGAGCAAAAGAAGATAGTATGAACATTAATACTACAACTACAGTTTGATAACAAATATAGATAAAAGGGATGTCTCAAGAAATCAAGATGCAGTTTGCACGGTCATTGGCTATATTTTGCTTTTTAAGTAACATTTTTGCTACCTCTACTTTGAAAACATTTATTATGAATTTTAAAATCTTAACTTAAACTTGCAATCTTCCCTTTTTTACTTGCTATAAATAGTAAAGTTTATTATTTTCAGTATGCCTCAGTTCTGACAAACGGTTTTGGGTCATAAGTGATATAAACATTTTAGTGTACAGTAATCTCTTTACTTTAAGTGGATTACTTTTAATTAGTTTGAAAATATAGCCGTAAGGTATTTGAATGTATTTACTTAATTATACAAAGACTTTTAAAGTGCTCTTGTTTTAGTTGAAGTACTTTTGCTGTGTCTGGCATTTAAGTGGTATTTTCTGAACACATCTTTTCTTTTTCTCTTACTTTCTTTCATTAACTGGGTTGATGGGTTGGTCCTGGGAATTTTAGCCATGACTTAAATCACTGCAGACAATTGATAGAGTGGGGGTTGGTATGCTGGTTATGGTCTTTATTTACAGATACATAACACAGGTCCTCTGGTTATTTGCTCGGCTTGTAACGGTCTGAAGTCTGATTGCCTAGTATTTAGATAAAAATGAACATACATGCAAAACAAGTAGGTTCATAGAAATTACATGCAGAAGTAAATATACAAGGAGCTGAGTAGAACAGTTATGCTTTTTTACAATGTTAAAGGAGTTACTGTGCACAGCTACTCACAATCAGTTTTCATTGTATACACAATCTACTTACATTATCAATGTTTCAAATCACAGACTTGTAGCAAGTGAGGCTTACTGTTGTAACTACTTTTGGTTGGTAGAGATTATTCTTGTTCGCTTCTAATATTACACTATTCTAATACGTGATTTTTTAACACTTAATTTAAAGTTTACATTGCCGAGTCTTTGTTTTTAAAATGTCTGTGTAAGCTGCTTTGGTTTAAAACACTGGTGTAATATGAGGATGTCTGCATGTGTGAGTATCAAGACTGCATGAGTTTATGAGTGTGTGCATGTGTGAGTATGAGTATAGTGTCTCATTGTGAGTATGTGCATGTGTGTCTGACTGTGAGTATAGTATGAAATCATTTATATTATGAGTTTGAATGTGAGCATGCGTGTATCAATATTTATCCCTTATTTGTTGTTAGCAGTCCGCTTCTTGTGCATGAGTTGTGCAATATACATTCAGTATGTTTAAACATACTATCTTAAATAGTTTACCACCTGGTAAACATGTTTGTATTAGACATGGTTATAGCTATTTATTTATATATTTTTGTACTTGTGGCTTTTTATATGGTGGGAAGCCTCTCATTGATCTATAACTAATCTCTGCAGCCCCTCCCTTTGGTTCATCTGTGCTGTGTCATGTTTAATGGCATGCGGTTTGGTAATAGTATATGCTTATGGTCTCTGTAGTAACCGTTTTCACTCTGCATTACATCCTGCTATTTCTTTATGAATCAGAGTATAAGTTAAATATCAGAAATTCATAGGTTGTGTTTCTATTCTTTAAATCCAGAAGTGTGCACTAGCCTTTGCAGTGTCCCCATTTTAGTACAATGACTGAGTATTTAGCAAGGTACATTGAAATAAATGGAATTTGTGGGAACAACACATGCAGAATAATGTTCAGGAGAAGGCGTGAGGTTTAAGGGAATGCAGAAACTGAGCAATGCAATTTATGTAATGTTGGACTGAATGGCTGTGGTTATAAAGAGTGAAACATATGTATAATGTATGCAAATGGAAAAAAATATTAACATGGTATGTTTTCATTTCTATTAAGTTATGTGTACCTATGTCTTAACAGATAATTCAGTAAAGGTGTTTAAAAATGAATAACAATGTAGTAAATCGATGTCTTCTTAGATTGTGGGCATTCAATCAAAAACACACCAGAGTAGAGCTGGTGAGGCTATAAGATGAAGTGTGGATTAGAAGCAGTAAAAACTGCTATTTTTAGAGTATTTTAAAACTTATTTTCTCATCCTATAAACATTTAGTTCTTTGACAGTATTTCTGAGCTTATGGCTGTATTATCTACAGTATGATAACCTCAAAAACGTTAATTACATGTATCCACTACTCTTAATATGTAAATGTGTTCTAATGTGTGCATTTATTTAACTTTACACTTAATATTTATTTAGCATTACATTTAAAAAAAGTTCCATTTGGTGGTGTTCATTTGCAAGATGATTCTGATTAGGGCAGACAACAAAAGCAGTGACTTGGAATGCAAACAATGTAACGTAGAAAATAAATGTGAGCAGATGCGGCAAACTGAAGACAAACTAACATGAGTGATCAAAAATCAGGGCACAGATAGACGGCGATAAAAAGGGACAACAGCACACAAAAGACTTAGACAAGTGTAAGCTTTTAATAGTTTGGAAGATTTAATGCATAAACTAGCAGAATTTATGTTTCCTCGCACAGCACTGAATAGCTAAATCCTTGAATGATCTGAGGCCAGCTAGGGCATTTAGCTGAAGCATGTCATGCAGTTTGTCCCCCATTTAAAATCCATTTTCACTGAATCTCATGAAACACCTTCTGTTTCGTTAGATTTATTTTGACTTACTTTGTATAGGAAACTAGCTGAAAAAGGGAAAGAAAGCCAAAAACACTCAATATAAAAGTTGTCACGAAGGGGGCACTCTGAGGCACTACAGCAAGAATCACAAGCAGAAGAAGGATGTAGAGAAGGAATGTGGTGCAATATCTAGGGCAGATTAGAAAGAAGGCAAAAAATGGTGTTTTTCATGGATATAAGAAAAAGGGTGCAAAGCAAGGTAGTAGCCATGATAGTCTTTTGAAAAGAGGGCAAAGGATAGAGGAAAACATTGACAAAGGCAGACATTAAATAAAATGTATATGTATACATTCTTACAGTAGATATGGACATTGTGACTCATGTAATCTGCTCATTTTTAGCTTCACAGGCTGTAGGCCCAACTTGACAGCAAGCTTCCCATCTTAACAAGGATGGCCTTATGCCTGCCTCAGGCTTTTCTTATGTCACTGGTTTTGACTGTACTACGGCTTCAGAAAGCCCAATCCAATCTTCCACCACTCTTTCTGTGGAAAAATATTTATTTTTGTCTGTTACAAAGATGGGATGGAAGGGGTTAGCTAAGTGTTAGGACAACCAGGGGAAGGTATACAGGCATGTACATTTATAGACTATAGCCATAAAAAACAATACAACATTAAAAATGAGCAGGCTAATATTGAGTATATTTTTAAAATGCTGATGTGCTATGAAGATGGCTTAATACCAGTTCTGTTTGTTCAGTCCTTTAAGGGAGTTTAGTATTACTCTGCAGTACTTCAGAAAGACATTTGTAAATTTACATCACTTAACTGGAGCAAACAGGAGCTTGAAAACTACAGACCTGTCAGCACAACCACATTACTGTGGAAGTGAGTTTTATAAATTTGGGGAAAAAAACAGTGAAATTTGTTAATGTATTTATGTGAAGTATTTATTTTTCATGTAAACTGCGGTGGTGGTGCTGCGGTAGCGTTGTCACCTCACAGTTAGACGTTGCTTGTTCGATTCTCAGAGTGTCTTCTGTGTGGCGACATGCGTGAATGGGCGTTCCTTCTTTGAAGGTTGTGTGTTAGGCCCAGCAAGCCAGCATGTCAAAATCTACTGCCAATCATTAGCGGACCGGAGTTCCGCTGTGGCGACCCCTAACCGGGAAAAGCCGAAAGAAACAAAAATTTATTTTTCATGTAAGTGAACTGAACCACTTGGGCACTTTTACAGTCATGTCCTAGTCAGAGAAAATTCAGTAGAAAGCAAAGTACTTTATTAAGTAAGCTTTGCATGTAATATTTTTCATCGTAAACAGATAATAGCATTTATCTGACAGCATACTCAAGATATAAACAGAAGGAATTAATTTCATGATGATACCTGCTATCAAACCTACTATAATTGTTACTGATTTGGTAACTGTACACCTCTGATAGGTTTAACACTGTGGGTGTGGCCAGTGCCAATTTACAAAGGAGACCCATGTGCAGACTAAGATAATCTTGGCAACTGATCCCCAAGTGGTCAAAATGACAGGAGACTGGCTGAAAGCCTGGCAGTAGCAAGTGGTGATCAATAAATGTCCCTTTGAGCAGAGGAGAGTGATTGGAAAACAAGATTATATCTGGAACCTTCTGCAGGTAATCTTGTCTGCTTCTGTAATGTGAATACATAAGAGACAAGGAAGATGGTGTTGTCAATACATTAACTCTTCTCTCATTTCACTGTCCTCTACAACACCTCCTTGATGCCGCCTGTTTTTGATTCCATTATTTTAGCTTCTACAGTGCTTGTTCCACTGGATCCATATTTAGTCACCTTAAGTTGACAACTAGGAACTTGCTAATGCTTCCTAGTGGCTTCCTGTCTCTCTATTGTCTTTGGTACAGCTGTTTACATACAGAGGCTTCACTACTGACCAACTGCATGACTGTTCCCCTTCAGTGGACTCTCTATCTCCTTCCATTTCTTCCAACTGATCAAATGTATCTCATATTCAACACTAGCAGTCTGCCTTTTTTTTACCCTGCCTAAATGTATTATTCTGCTGTCTGAGAGCTGGCACAAAAGCCTTTTTTATTTCTCTCCTTATGCAGTTGTCACCTTGCCCTCATCTCACTTCACCAAGCACCTTAGTCTAATGGAGCTTTCTCTCCTCAAGACCTCAGTCTGCTCCCCTCCCTGCCTTTTATTTGTCATGCCTCTTATCTTCATATCAGTGCTGTCATGTACATCTGTGACTGACTTCCATCTCTATTTTAAAAAAATGTAAATTAGACCCATACCTTATAAGAACAGAGTTATCCACAAAGAATGAAAGCCAGAGAATGCCTGTCAAACAATAGAAGGTTATCAAGTCACAGGAATAACAATAAATGCTTAAAAGTTTGGCTTTAAACATATTTGTTTAAGTACTGAAAGAACACAAAAAAGGAGGGAGTGGTTTTGGTTGGGAGTACCACAGGTAGTTAGTAGCTCATGGCAAAACTGCTTGAAAAAGCAAATGCACAAACTGCCACTAGCCTTATCTCCCATTTCCACATAGCCCTCCCAATACCTGATCCTATAAAACTGTTTAACCCTACCACAACCTAAACTTTAACCCAAAAATTCCTTCCCAGCTCACAAGCTGAACCTTTGCTCCCTTACCTTAAAATTCCACTCCCCCTCCCTAACCCAGAAATCCATTATTACTCCCTAATCCTAAAACTAGCTTCCTGCTCCCTAACCCTAAAATTCCCCAGCTGCTCCCTCCACACAACTACTTGTCCAAAATCATATTCGACTTTGATAATGAGCAGCAACCTATTGAGGTTACAAGACCCTCAAGTCCTTGGTTTTAAGACAGTGATGTTTTAGAACTTGGGATACAGCCAGTAACATTCTCATTGTGATTACTGTAGTTTAAACGAAAATCATTTTAAGTCAGGGAAACATAATATAGGTACAGGTGATACACGGGTTCTGAATCCTACAAAATGAGGAAAGAGGCAACGGTATTAAGATGGGATATAATCCCAGAAGATAAAAACAAAGACATAATTGATACAATTGAATATATCACAGGAGAACATTATGGTAGTTATAGGAAGAGATCACAGCCAGTACTGCAGATTAATAGACAAAACAGTATTGGGAAAAAAAGATTAAAAAAATGAAATATTGAATGAGCAACATTATACATGGCTACAACTTAATGTATTTCAGTCATTTCAAAGCCAAGATATTTCCACACAGAGGTAGAGGGAGCAGGAAACACAAACTGTAGAAAAAAATCTCTCAATTTGGAAGAAAATAATTGAGAGAAATCCTGATGGACTTGATAGAAATCGATAAATATAATAATATGTATGAGACACAGAGCCTGCCAAAAGTGAATGAGACACACTGTCAAATAAATAATAAACAAAATTAATAAAATAATTGGAACTATAAAGCGAGATCCACATGATATAACAGAAATTAACAGAATATAATATTGTTCAGCAAAACTAATAATAGACAAGGTATTACCAAAAAGGCATAAAGTAGTACAGGGAATTAAAGGAGCAACTAGATCACCACCATAGAGGCACCAATTGGGAACACTTTTGAAATAGTTAAGAAAAGAATTGTTATTATTGGAAGAATACAGAAAAGGAAATCAATTAAAAAAATAAGAAAAGTGAATGAGCTTAAACTAAATACAGCACCAAAACAGATCAGGATTTGAGTTACACTATCTTTGGCAATAAATTAAATATCTCTGCACAGGCTGAAAAATCTAGGCGATACCCTGAGAAACATAAAAAAGGATAAAAAACAGTTTAGGGATGTCCCAAATAAATTCTACGGGGAGCTAGGAAAGACAACACCAATAGCTGAGATGCCAGCAATAAAGGAAATTAATGTATTCTGGAGAAATATCAGCGATGACCCGGTTGAGTACTAGTCAATGAGGTTGAATGGATACAAGAACTTAATGAAGAACTATGAAATTCTGATGTGGAAGACATGCATTAAAATGAAGTAACTGCAGCTGAGATAAAGATAAAGCTAAGAAAGACTGTCAACTGGAAAATGCCAGGTCCAGATGCTGTACCTAACTTTTGGTTAAAGGTCTTGACATTTTTGCACCATGTTTTAGCCTTGAGTGAAAACTACTTATATTTATACCCTGAAATGACACCAGACTGGCTAACAATGGGGAAAAAGCATACTCATACTTAAAAGTGAACTTACAAATCACCATAAGAACTATCAAACAATAACCTGTCTCCTAACAATACATTTGTCATGTACAAAAATTGACACAGATACAGTATGCAGTCATTTAGATAAAAATTCAATCATGGCCGTAGAACAGAAGGGGAACAAAAGAGATTCATATGGGACAAAGGATCACCTTTTGTTAAACAAAATCATAATAGATCCGTGTAAAAAGAATAGGAATCTTGTATGGCATGGAGAGATTACAAATAAAAGTTGATAGTATTTCTCAGTCCTGGATTATAGTGTGTTTACAGATGTACAAGATCCATCATACATTGGTAAGTTTTATTGCAGTTACTTTGAAGAGATGGCAAACCACTTTGAAGATGAACCACAGAAAAGGACAAATTGCTATCTAGGGAGTAAATATCCAGCATGGAATATTTTGGGTGATTATTCATCACCAATACTGTTTTGTCTTGTTCTAAATCCATTGAGCTGTTTACTCAACAGCTTAGGTGGTGGATTCAGTATGAGAAAATCATCAAGTCCAAGGATATCTCATCTGTTTTTTGTGGATGGCCTAAAATTCTATAGTTCATCAGATAAACACCTGGAACAGCAGCTACAAGTTGTTAAAAACTTTTCAGAGGACATAGGAATGTCATTTGCTGTTCTCAAATGTGCAAAAGCACATTTGAAAGGGGAAAACTGAGGCATTGAGAAGATATAAAACTTGGGGAGGAATGTGATATAAAAGATCTGGGGCAAGAAGGAGTGTACAGATATCCTGAAATAGATGAAGAGTCAGTGATACAGCATGTAAAAAGGAGAATAAAGCTCAGTAAGAAATATTTTAGAAGACTAAAATTAATATATGAAAACTGCTTTGACATCTAGAAATAAAGTTCAAGCTATAAATCATATTGCACTTTCTGTTTTAACTTACAATGTTGGGTGATTGATTAGCCACAAGAAGAACTGGGCAAGCTTGTTAGGAAAACAAGAAAACTGCTTCATGCCCATCAAATGATATACAAGAGTCACTGTTTGCCAAGATTATATATCCCTTGTTTGGAAGGAGGCATGGGCCTTCTTGAAATTAACTCTACATATAGATTGATGATTGGGGGCTTGCACAGATATTTATTAAAGTCATCAGATCCAAACATATTGAAAGTTTTAAAACATGAACAAAATAAGTCTAAAATGACTTATTTATTTAGGTTATCAGCAGGAGTGGCCTTAGGTCAACTGGTGCCCTAGGTAAAAGGGCTCCACAGCACCCCCCACCACACCACCCGATGCCCCCATCCTGGTCTACCTACACCAAATAAACACTGAAAAAGCACCCCTGCTAGAGCAGCGCCCTAGGTGGCCACCTAGTTGGCCTATGCCTAAAGCCGGCTATGGTTATCAGAATTGTTTAGGAAACAAGAATGCTTGTTAATCCAATCAAATCTGGATAAAAATCGGGTGTCAACAGAAAATGCTAAAAAAAAAAGAAAGAATGCAAAGAATGGGATCAGGAAAAAAGAAAAGATAAATGTAAGGGACTACAATTAGGACAAACAATATAGAGATCTACTAGAACAATTGCATATTGACCAAGAGTTAATATATGAATGGCTACAGTGACGTGAATTTAAACCAAAGTACGAAAGGTTAGTATTGGCAGCCCAGGATAGTGGATTACATACTAAATGGTTTGCAAAATCCACAGAGGGGGTAGGAGATGCAGACAAATGCAGATTTTGTGGTACAGAACTAGAAACAGTTACACATCTTGTTGCAGCTTGTGATACACTCACTGCTGAATGCATACTGAAAGACATAAAATCACAAGGTTGTCAAGACTGAAGACTTTGTAAATATTACAGCATACAGGCAGCTAAGAGACATTGGAAACATGAATCACAAATGGTTTTTGAAAATTACACTACATAAAGTTGAACTGATGTATAATGAAGACATAAGATGCTGCAGATGTAAACTAAATGTTAAAGCTGACTGGCAGCATATGTTTTATGATTGTATAAAACTTAAAACATATTAGGATAATATGAATTCTTTCTGACAGTCTGTTTTTAATGATAAATTTATGCTGACCAAATCACTTATTTTATTTATTTATTACACCAATTCCCACTTGTATCATGAAAATAAAATACCCTCTTTTATGGAGTATCTTAACATTAACAAGAAAAGTCATCACCAAGAACTGTAAGAATCAGACGACTCCAACTATGAAGGGATTTTTACACTTGGCAAGTGAAGTCTGTCATCTTGAACTTCACACGATCAAGACAAGAACATCTCAAATCAACTATTCATATAATCTATGGTTGAAATTCAAAGAACTACTAGATAAACAGCCTTTAATAATTAACTAACAACTACTCATCATTTCTTTTTCTATTTAAAATGCTTTGTTTTAGAGTAGATACCATTGTAAATAGTTATTTCAGTTGTTTATTATTGTTCTTTTAGATATGCATATTTGTTTTATAATATTTTTAATATCATATATCAATGCATTGTTGTTAAAATTTTCAATTAAAACAATTGAGGGAACAAAAGAAAATGATGAAGCAACAATTATATGGGATCAACTCACATTAGCAGCAAAGAAGGTAGAAGCAAATAGACCGGATATTGTTGTTGAAGATTAAACTACAGAAATAACATTGATTATTGAAATTGCTACACCCAGTGACTATACAGTGTCTTATGGACTGAAATACATACACTTATAAAATATCAAGATTTGCAGTTGAAACTAGATCAATGTGCAATAAGGATACACCAGTAGTTCTAGTTGTCTTTGGAGCAACTGGGCTAATAAAAATAAATGTCAAACATATCTAAATACAATATTGATAAAGTAATCAATTATGAACTGCAAAAAGAGGCAATTCTGGGTACAATGTGAGTGCTGTGAAGAGCCATCATATCAAATGTCAAAGATTGAAGCAAAATTGATTCCATGAACTTTAATTATGCCCTGCCTTAGGAATATGGTCCATTCCTATCAATTTATATAAAACATTAAGCATTGAGAGAACTTAAACAAAGTCAGGAAGAAGGGAGGACAGGCCTAATAACACACACAAAAGACAAATTTATTTTTAGGTAGGACTTGATCACAAAAAAAATTGGACAACAAATCAAGCTAATTGTATCCAGAATCAAGCACATAAACCAAACAGTATCAGATACACACAAAACAGAGACATTGTACTAAGAAACACAGACAATGTTTGATGAGCATTACAACATAATATACAGAATGGAAAACAATTTTAAACACATTATGAATATATGCATTAAACACACACTGCTAGAATGATTGAAATCCATACCTGTCAATTTCTTAGCACTAAAAATCTGGACAAAGCCTAAAAAAATGGGATGGTAAATATCCAAACATAGAGACAGAAATATTGCTCTTACAAATTTTAAAAGTAGCTAGAATAAAAAGATTTAAGTTAGCATGTATTTGTTGAAGGGTATGATGTCTGAAACTCAAATATATATCACAATTTTAGTGACTTCAGTTCTTAGTCATTTGCCAGAAAACCCACAAGTTTTATAACAAAAAGACCAAAAATATGAGGCAAAACTCTGGACATCTGAGAGGTATGCTAAAATAATTTTTATTGCAGAGGAACTATAAACAACATTGAAAGATCTAAAAATGAAGAAAGCCTCACACTCGGCCATATTAATAAACTACAGTACAAAAAGTCTGATAATCCAATATTACCTGTTAAAGTCAATGTTATTAGGAAGGAATGTACTATTAAAGAGGACATGTCTCGAAGTTCAGTAGGGAAGCCTTTTTATCAAGCATTTTGAAAATCTGTAGACAAGGGAATAACTTAATATTTCAGTGATGTGCATCAGCTTTTGCACATTTGTAAGCATTCTATATACCATCACTCAACATAGATATGCGCATGTACAAACACACACACACACTTACACACACGCACACACACACACACACACACACGCACGCACGCACGCACACACACACACTTTTTGATCTATAACATATAGCTCATAATATGCAATTAAATGCATAATATATACATTGAACTAATGTCACTTTAGTTCTTAATGGGGCACCTACTAACATGACATACATTCATTACAAGGGGACAATTAACCTTATATGATGCTTAAACAGATGATTTTATTTCTTTTATGCTTTCTTTTTCCAAATTTAATATAGTTCATGCCCAGAGCTATATATAATGCTGCAAAGGCAATACATATGTACACGTCTTAAAGTATACTCAAATGATCAACTAAAGATGGACCCCTGGGCTCAAAAAAAAAAAAAAAAAAATATATATATATATATATATATATATATATATATATATATATATATATATATATATATGACTTTACTAGGTTGTAATAACTTTCTCCTTTTCACTAAAGTACCTATTGTATATTGTACTTTCTTTATTGTCTCTAGATATTTCTGTTAAATTCTATGTAAAACCAACACTGTACCTGTCAATGTTGCTCTTGTTTTATTGGAGCTTTTCTCCCCGGGCCTCCGCTGAAAATGGGCTCACACCCAGATGGACTATCCAAGTCAACAAATGTAAAATAAAATAAATAAATACTTGAGAAAAACCTATCCCTTATCATATTGAATAGATTATATTATCGTTTATGCAGCATGACAAGACAGTGGTGATGTAGAATTTGAACCTTATGAAAGGAAACAGAATACTAACGTATAACAAATGATTTGTATACCACATCTTATGTGGAATATTCCAGGCTACTAGTACGCTGGCAGGGGCACAAAACATATTTCTTGTAGATTACTTTTGCTTTTGAACACACACTGTGGCTTTTTCAAGGATACGTTGTTAAAAAGTTTGGAAATTTTCACCATATCCTAATGAAGAAGACAAGTGTGGATTTATCCCAAGAAGCTATGCACACATCCACTGACTAGCAGCCAAGCGCTGTTTAAAATCGTCTTTATCTCCACGTCTCTTTCAATATGCTTGTCGGGCAGGTTGTACACTGTTTTCATGCTCCTTGTCTTGCCAGGCTTTCATATTCTTTCATGATTTCAGTCTTCATCAGAACTTTGAATAGGACATGTACGAAGAAACTACCCAAACGTGCCACTCAGTGTACCTACCAATGAAGATACATTTTATGCACACAGATGTTGGACTTGCACACATACCTCTGATGTACAGATGTTCTACAAAATAGACACTTGTCTTTTTGTCTTCATTTCTGTCCTTATTGTACATTTACTCAACAGGTTTATCCATCTTATGTTTCAAATGTTGAACTCCAAAGCACAATGCACATGGGAAATGTAACATTCTGGGTAGAGGTTTAATTTATCATGAATGTTTTGGTGCTGCCTGGAATGGCTGGTGCACTCCTTTTTTCCTATAAAAGTAGTTAACTTCATTTTGCTAAAGTAATATAATGCCAAAACTGCTCAATAGAACAACATTATTAGCAGAATAATGGATGCAAAAGTATGTTTACATGCTACTAGTGTGCATATATTTTTATACATTAGGACATTCCTCTTAAAAATGTAATGTTTAATTGAGTAAAGTTTTTTTTTTTTTGTTATCCAGCATGTTAAAAAGGATACAAGATATTGTGCAGTCTGCATGCATAGTACACTTTTTGTCCATTTTCTCAGTGGCTGGCCAATAATGATGGACTTTACTTTCATCCCATAAGTTTTATTTTTAAAATGTGGTCACTGCCCAATACTTGCAATTGCATATGTTGGTTTCACCTAGATCATTCCATAACTTTGATTACCAAAATTTGTATTTGCAAGTTACATTATACATCTCACAGACTCTTTTTTTACACATACCAACCTCATCCGATATACTTTCCCCTTTTTATTCACTTATCATTCTTCCTATACACTAACAATAATACATAAAAACACTCAGTTTTTATAAGTAATCAAAACTATTTACACATACCGTGCAACCCACAAAAGCCCACTCATAGGCCATCCTACCAATGCTAGTCCTCACTTCACTCTAATTTGGTTTAATGTCATTTATTTCTTCTCAAAGTTTAAACTGGCTCTTTCATCTCTCACCTATCCTTTTATTTTATATTTTATTTTATCTTATAACTTAAGAACACACCCTCAGAGCTACCCTCAACTTCCTCATTGACTAAATTTTTCATTAAAGCTTTTCTCTCTCTTTTAATTGTTAAACCCAGATCTCTAATTTTGTTCAATTCTACCTCAGCTATTTTAGGCACCTCTTTACTTTTCCATAACCTTGTAATGATCTTCTTAGCTGTGATCATTAACATAGTTAGTAAGCCATATACATACTTATCCTTCCCTTTCCTATTACAGTGTAGTAGAAATATTTCCTTATTTATTTACAATGTTTCTCCTCCAGTCTTTATCATTTTGCCTAGTAGCTTTTATTTAAATTGGTATAATCCCTCTCATTCCGAAAATGCATGTTCTCATGTGCCAAATCCCTCATTCTCACATTTCCAATGGTTGCCAGATGCCAGAAGGAATATTTTACCTATCTTACTAGAGGTACAAAATTACCTGTGCAAGCATTTCCAGGTGAGGATTCAAAATCATTCTCCAGGTGAAGATTTTTAATTGTCTTGACTTGGTGGCATACCCTGGGGGCAGCACAATTTTACACTACTCTATTTGCTCTGTATTCACATAAATTCTTCTATTCATACATATCACTAATTACCCATGTCTAATAGCTCCTTATATAATCTAATAGTTATCTTTTTTGTGTCATGGATCAATTTTGAGACCCATCAAGTATATCTATCATTCCTGGCTTATCAATATCCTGTAAGCTCATCCACTTTATCTCTTTATAGCCTAATATCAGTCCTTGATATTCCAGACACACTCTTCTCCAAATGGTATCATCTTTTTTCCACTCTGTCAACCTAATATCTCCCCCTACTACAAGTTGCCCACAGAAATATGAGTCTTATCGCCTTCTCCTCTGTAATTCAGATGCCTTATTTTGTTCTCTAACAGTCTTCCACTTAGTTTGTATCCTATGGGTAACATTAAAGATTGCCATGGTTTTACAGGTCTTAAATCCAGCACTTTTTTCAACCCTTGACAAATGTAATCTAGAATTCTTTTTGCTTCTGATGGGTGTTCTAAGTACCCCCATATTCCTAACTTTTGATTGTTCCTTACTCTGTTTATATCCACCTGTATCATTTCCTTCCACTGAGCCTTATACACACCCATTTGTAATAGACATATCACTTTAAATTCCACTGTTCTGTGACAGGCTTCCAAATCTGGCATACCCAAGCCTCCTCTATCAACTGGCAACATTATGTTGTCCCATTATATTCTTTCAGCCACCCTCCGCAAAAAGTCCTTTTTTTTTTCCTTTACCAGTTTCCTCCAGGTAGCTTCCTCCAGGCTGTAATAATAAGATTGATAGGCATAAAAGGTAAATGGTGCCACAAACCTCCTAACAGCCTGTACTTTGGCATCTTCCTGCAAATAGAGCATTTCCATCTTCTTATGCTGCTTACAATCTTGCCTACAGTTTCTTCACACATTTCCCTCACCACGCACTCCACTTCTCACCTGATCCACACAACTAGGTTTTTAATTGAGTAAAGGTTTGAATGTCAGAATAAGAATTATGAACTACAAGCTTGATTTAAATGATAAAACCAGCCATACCGTTCCTCAGATTTTATGAAGTGTCCGGGCAATTAAGTTGACTTGGAAGATCCTGGATCAAAGCTCTTCATCTAGCTAGAGTATCTCCCATGCTGTATGACAAATGGAAGTTATTTGGCCACAAATGAGTACAGCATTTGCTTCATGACAAAGAGAGACAGTAAGCCTAACTAGTCTCCTTTTTTAAGTGCATTTAACATTCTACCTTCCCTCCATCCCATTCTTCCCCCATCACTCTTTCCTCACTTGGCTCATGCCTTCTTGAATAATTTTCTGGATTCCTCCCAACACACATTCCAATAGTCCTCTCCATGGGTCCAGAAACCTTTACAACAAGAAGGACTTTCAGTGATTCAGGGAATAGTTAGTCCCTACACCCAACTGCATGTGGGCTCTCCTTCACTCTCTGATCTTTTCTGTGCATAATGATCCTTTTACAGCTCCATCACAGGAAAATCCAGTTCATATAGTTTCTCACTGTATTCATTTCCTTTTGTTCTATTCACATTTATGGTGGGTTTGCTTTGTACTCTTTTCAGCAGCATTATATACCTTTCTTGGTATGACGTTGAAAATTGCATGCAGTATGCAAAGTGTGGCATGATCATAGCTGTGTAAAATGTGAACATTACCTTATTTCTGAAGACCACATTCTTGAAGATACAACCTTGACATACTGTTTGCTGGTGTTGCTGCTGCAACAGCCTTCTCACTCTACTCTCAAAGGGCCAGGACCGCTAATGCCTTACTTTACTCTTCTACAATCATTTTGTTTTACTCCAGCTGATATTTCACATTAGTATTGTCGTGACCCATGTGCATTTCATAGGTCCATAGGTTAATAATGGACAAACAGTCACTGGGCCCATTAAGATCCTGTCTAACTAGTTCTTTGAGTTGTTATGCAGTTCAATAGTGTTCACTCCCTTTATCTGGGAGGGCTGTGCAGAATAATACAGGAGAGAATTTATGACTTCTTATCTAACTATCTAGTTTAACTTTGAAAGCAGCCAGAAAACTACTTTCTTTGACATATGGGGGGGGGGGGGCTTGTCGAATAGGTCTATAATGCTTTAGGTTACATATCTATCCCAATGAGTTTTATTTCTGATTATGAAGACTGAGCTCTTTGATATGGGTGTGTGAGGAGAGTTACTAGTTCTGTAGAGGTGTGAAAAGTCAACTAGGGCATGGGTTTTCATGGCTATAAAAAGGCAAAGATGATCACAGAAGAATAGGTAGAAGACTGCTTACAACAAGGGCTGCAAATCCACCTGGGTATCTAAGAGACTTGAACTCAGTGATTATTCAGGTTAAGAACTTCAAGCAGACTTCAGTAATCACAACCCTGAAACATTGGATTGGATATCAGAAAAATAGATGTTGAAAAGGAGGGGATCTTGTACTGAACCCTGCAGAACATCACTGATAATGTAACATTATAATTTTCAGAAAAAAACTTCTGCATCTTTTGCTACATGGGTTATGTCATCCAACAAGTTAACAATCCAGCAGACAAAGTAAAGATTTACATAAATGTTATTTATTTATTTGTATTTGTTTTCTCTGGTAGAACACTGATCTTCATGGACTATTTTCAGACGTAAAATAGAAATAAAGAGGCTGCAACAAATTAATAAATATCGACACAATTGTAGAGAAAGCCACGTTTTATAGAAAAGCAAACAGCAAAACTTTCGGGTATAACCCTTTCTCAATGCTAATACAAACTCTAAACATATTAATTCAAAGTTAGGTACATTTTGTTGTTTGAATTGTTCTTGTTGTCTTGATATTTTTAATGTTGATAGTAATGTGTTCAAACATCCTACAACAGGTAAAATTTACAAATTTAATTTGACAGCAACGTGCATTACTAGCAATGTTGTATATTTAGCAACTTGTGTGTTATGTCCAGCATTTTATGTGGGAAAAATGTCAAGGAAGCTTAAAGAACGTATTACTGAACACAAATCAGAGATCAGGAGAATGAATGATAAAAATGCTCTGTACAAACACATAAGTGCTTGTGGTTCTAATCACAGGTTTAGATTTAGAGTTATAGATAATGTGCATATTAATATAAGAGGTGGGGACATTAATAATTTAATTGAGACTAAGGAATATGAATGGATACTTTGATTTGCTGCGGATCGTTCACCAGGGTTAAATTCCATGGTTACATTAAAACCTATTCTTATAAAATTTCAACAAACTAAGTTACACTGTTAGTTTGAGTTTTGTTTGTTATGTTTTTAACATGTTTTTTATGTATATATTTTTTATGTATATGATTTTATGTTGGTCATATGACTTTGGGCTGCATGTCATGTGACTATTTGATTTGTATTTAAACTCACCTGTCTTTAGAGTTTGTATTAGCATTGAGAAAGGGTTATACCCGAAAGCTTTGCTGTTTGCTTTTCTATAAAACGTGGTTTTCTCTATTTTCAGACTTAGCCTGGGAGCGGTTTCAGGTTAAGTGACTTGATCAAAATCACACAATTAGGTGATGGAGGTTGAGGGAATCAAACCTTGCACCACTGGACCACAGAAACAGCTCATTAACAGCTTCTTAATCCTCTAGGCCAACTGCCAGAACAGATTAGATTAGTTTATCAATAATGGGCAATTGTACTGAAGGCTTTAGCAATGTCAGAAGTAGGTGGTGTGATAAGAATGACTGCTGTCCATTGCTTCAGTGACCATTTCTAAGATATCTATGAGTTTATGGAGACAGGAT
>NC_056748.1:862492980-862622980 GCF_019279795.1 Protopterus annectens | reverse complement strand
GTTATTTTAAAGGTTATATGTAAGTTAGGGCATGGATGGTAAACAATTACAGCCTGTTTCTGTTCATTAGAAACATAGGTGCCAGACCAAAGGTGAATTTCCATTTTCCCATCCACTGGTGAAGCTTACACTTGAAGGGGGTCAGAGAAGAAATCTGCTTCACATGGATGGGAAGAATGTTCCAGAGAAGGGGTATTCTCTGAGACATGTACCTGTCCACTCAACAGGATGGGAAGAATGTTCCAGAGAAGGGGTATTCTCTGAGACATGTACCTGTCCACTCAACATGTCCCATTTATGTCACAAGCAAGGTTTAAGTCCCTTGGCTGGGTATCTCTGATACTATTTGTTTTGCAGATATAACTTCTCAGGCAAAGGAAAACAACAAAGCTTTCTACAGCTATGTCTGTAATCTCAGAGAAAATACACAGAAATGAGCAGAACTGTAAATGGCGTCACCCTCACTGAGCAGTAGGCCATTGACAAACTTTTGGCTGAGAGGTTCAGCTCAAATTTCTCCCCCAGTAATCCAAATGAAATACCACATAACACAATCCCCAAAACCATTACTAGAGAATAGGTTATCAATGCACTTTCTAAATCCACAAACACTGCATTGATGGGACCTGCTAACATTCTGGGATGCTTAATAAATAGCATGAAACATGACCTTTCTGGTCCACTTGAATCACTTTTCAGCTGGAAATTTTGTGCCCAAAGAATGGAAAACAGCTGCATTTATTCTCCTGCACAAAAGAGGTCCAACCTTTGATCTGGGTAACTACAGGCCCATAAGTCTTTCCAGCTCGTATGTAAGGCCATGGAAAGAATCATCATTTACATGATAAATGAGTACATAGGTAACCTGAAAACATTGGACCCATCACAGTTTGGCTTTGTTAAAGGAAGGTCATACATATTAAATCTGGTGAACTTTTTTGAGAGGGTCACCAAAGCACTGGTTGAAGGTAAGACTGTGCACACAGCTTACCTCGACCTGATCAAGGCTTTTGATACAGTACCGCACTCAGGTGTTCTAGACAAGCTCAATAATTTAGGTATAATGCCTTTTATCACCCACTGGATAGTCAACTAGCTCACTGATAGGACCCAGGAGGTTAGAATAGGTGAGGCCACCTCCACCAAGAGGCCAGTCACTAGCGGAGTCCCCTAGGGCTCACTATTGGTTACACTCCTTTTTGGCTTCTATTTCTCTGAAGGCCTATGGCTGGCTAAGTTTGCAGATGATTACAAGCTGAGGGCTATCCCTGACTCCCCTGCAGACACTACCATTCTTCAAGAAGGTCTATCTCTGACTAACAAATGGTGCCAAAGCCATGGTCTTCAACTCAGTACTAAGAAATGCATAACTGCATGCTTGTGGAAGTCAAGTCTCCCTGCTAATTATGATGTTGATAATACATTCCTAAGAGTCAACCCAGTGGACAGGGATCAAGGTATGCACATAGACAATAGCCTTATCTTCAACCACCATGTGGCCACAGTGGAGAGAAAATCCTTAGGCATGGCATCTAGGTCCAAAGTGGTCATTATTCTCTGTACTCCATTCTTATTAGACCAATCATAGAGTACAATGCTCCCTTAGGTATGTACCTGATCAGGCATATGCAGCAACTAGAGTGACCTCAGGTTCCTTACGAAAAGAATACAAGGCGCAACAAACCTGCCTTATGCAGAGCACCATAAAGCCCTTTCCCTCTACTCACTCTACTATCGATCACTGAGCGGTGACCTCTGCCTGGTTAACAAGGCATCTGCAGACTACACACTTATGAATCTCTTGCATATTTGTAGTCAAAGAGTACTATAAATATAAGGTCTAGGGACCTGGATTTTGTCTGTGACTTAAACAGAACATGGTGGAAAGACACATATGTGTCCCAGAGACTACCCCTCTTAAGGAACAGTCTTACCATCCATATGAAGCTGAGTCTGTCTATTTCCTAGTTTAAGTGCAACCTAGACTAGTGGATGGGAATAGTAAATTTACACCAGGCCTGGCACTCATGTCCCTTATGGACAGAGGTAGCTTATAAATGCCTGGCCCTCAGTGTCCTATTTGGATACAAGACATCATTATTCTTTCAGGAAAACTTGGCTAAGTTTAGAACGGCCCCCTGGGTCATTTATTTAGTAACAGTCTATGAATCTATAAATCTATGAAACCAAGCTGGTTTAGCATCAAAGGAGATTATATTTATTAAGGTGCAAAGACTTGCCCATGTATCATCTTCAACTCTTATTTTTAATGTTTGCTTTCATTGATGTGAGATTTCACAACCCATATCTTTTTATGACTTTGTTGAGTGTTGTGATGGGTTTCTAGTGCCAGTACATGAAGACTCAGTAGGTTTAGTTTCTAATTGATTTCCTCTTCTTGCAGTGTTGTGCATTTACCCTTAGGTCACCTCAAATCCTTTGTTTGTAAATGTAATGCATGAGTGATATATTGTTGGCTCAATATTTGTCATCAACAGCAAGAATTTATGTTAGCATGATGGAACAGGAAAGAAATATTCAAAAAAGGCATAATTTATAGGTTCTGAGGTGGGACATGTGCACTGATGACCTGTTTCCTTGTATTGTTTGGGGGATTGTGGTAATGCAGTATTTCCTTTGGACTACTGGGTGGCGGGGGTGGGGAGGAGAAAATTGAGCTGAACCTGTCAGTCAAAAGGTTGGCAATGGCCTCCAATCCAGTGTGGGTAATACCACTTACAATAAGTTCTATGCATTGTTATCGGATATCTTCAAGGGTCAGTTTTGAGCTTTTTTATTTTTCATTTTATTTCCAAGTCGAAGTTTTATTCCTATTACAGGATTACATTTTAATTGGAACACTTGTGGATTTCGTTGATTGGCCATCCTTGGGTGGATTTTCTGTCTTTTTTCTGCTAATATTGACTGTTTTTGTGATAGACCACCTTTAGTGTTTGGGAGTTATTTATTTATATGCATTGTTATTTCTCCCGAGGTTAAAGACACAGCTGTAGAAAGCTTTGTGGTTGTCCTTTGCCTGATAAATGTATCCTTTGAAGTATTACTTAACCCTCTTAGCTGCCTGTTTAGATTGGTCAGGGGGCTTTTAGTATGCATTGCTTTGTTCTTCCTATGATCGGCCAATATTTTTTTCTTTTGCTGTATAACTGATTGATATTGTGATTCCACCAGGGTGGCTTGTCTTTTGAGTTTGTCTTATTCTTAATATGAGTGGGCAGAGCTCACTCTATACAGTTATCAGTATGGCTGTACAGAGATTTGTAAATAGCTCAGCATATGCTATGATGTTAACTGGGTTTGGGGGTGCTTGGAAATTAGCCAAGATGTCACTTAACAGAGAGAGGCTAGCCTTTGAATAGTTCCTAAAGGTTTTTGGTTTCCCTGGATCCCAAGATTAAATTTTTATAGCTTCATAGGTGTATACTAGGCTAATGGCCCTGGAGCCTATATAAGCCTACCCCATAGGATTACCCTGCCATTGTGCCACCCTACCTTAGTTCCCAGTGCCTCTGCCGACTAAAGCCACTGGAGTGATCCCTGGGGTGAATTTTTCTATTTGTGTGTATATACAATATATATATATATATATATATATATATATATATATATATATATATATATATATGTATATGTGTGTGTGTGTGTGTGTGTGTGTGTGTCTGTATGTGGTACATATATATATCTATATATATATATATAAAATATATATATATATATATATATACACACACACACACACACACACATATATATATATATATATATATATATATATATATATATATATATATGTATATGCATTATATGGCTGAATCTCTGTGACCTCCTCAGACATCTTCTGTTGCACAGTCAATGATATAAGAACATTTTTTAATTCACCACACCATATACTGTTCAAAGAGCACTCAATGCACTTTTGTGCTCCATTTCATAAACATGGCTGTACCCTTGGGTCTCAGGGTTTCTTGCTGTCTTTCCACAAAACCAAACATAACGAAGAAGTACAGAAAAAAAGCTCAAGCCTTCACAAACAGGTGCTGCATTTATTATTCAAACTGCAAGTAAGCGCTTTTGTTCCAAAAAACATTTACAAGGAACTTCATCAGACAATTACAAAACAATGACTGCCTGGTTAAATACTTCTAAAGCATGACATCACTTCCTGACTCATATTTAAAAGCACAGTGTCTTAGTTACACATAAAAAGATGTGATTTAAAAACATAAACATTAAGAAAAAGTGAAACATGTAAATGTGCATGAATAGTAAAGCATGAACCCTGACATTAAAAACTATTAAGTATTTTAAAAAACAAACACAAAAATGTGTATTCATACTACTTATATGCATATGAAATTCTCATTAAAAATGAACTACTATAAAAAATTATGTTAATCTGTTAAAAACACTGTCACTAGTATAAGTCATACTTGTTGCTTCTAACTATTTGGAGGAGCAGGCAGAAGCAGGTTTCAGGCTAAAAGCAATGACTCCACCCTGTTATTAGCCACAGTGCTACAGTGTTACAATCTGTATAATGCATCTTGATAGGGCAGTATAGAGGACTAGCTAGGTCACTTGGAGGCCACGGCAAGACCTTCATTTGGCATCCCCCCAAAAACATGAAGAGCAAAAAAAGAGGAATATTTTAAGCAATTTCCTTCTAAAAATGCATACTAGTGAACTAGAAAAGCATGTTATTTTAGAAACGTTCTAAGTTTATAACAGCAAGCAGTATTTTTAACTTTGTCCCTGATGTGAACTGACATTTGAGTTTCTGACTTAATAATCCTTCAGAAAATGCATGCTATCGCAAAACACATTTTATACTAACTTTCTATGGTTATAACAGCAATGTTTTAAACTTTTTCTCTGCTATGACTTCTCTAACTTGAAGCCACTAAGTAATGACAGACATCAGAGCCTCAGACTTCAAGCCCTTCAGAAAAATATGTACCAGTGCAAAACACATTATTCTAGCAACTTTAACTATATAACAAGACATATTTTACACTTTGCCCCTGAAGTTATTCCACCCTAAATTGAAATCACTAGATAATAGGATAGAAACTTTGAGTTTCAGACTTCATATTCTTCATAGTATTTACATACATATGAAATTCTCACTAAAAATTAACTACTATAAATAATTCTATCTATTGAGAGCTTTCAGTTTTAAAATACTGGCTATAGACATGCTGTCATTTAGTCCAGGCCAGTGTGCTGAATCCAAATGGATCTGCCAGCTCAGTTCATTCCTCTCAAGGAGATATGGCCCTGCACCCCCCTCCCCCCCATGGGATGGATTAACTACGTTTAAAACTATAAACTTAAAACTGTGGTTTGGATATTGTGTGATATGTTTAGCTAATGCATTGGTTTCAGAATGGTCTCTAATATTTCTTAAATGTTCACCAATTCTATGTTTGAGCTTATGCTCAGTTGTGCCTATGTAAAAACAAGGGCAGAATTCACATATAGCACAATATACAACTTTCTCCTTAAAGCAGCAATACCTGTCTCTAATTTTTATTCTCATACCCTTAATACTTATTTCATTGACTTCCAATACCTAGGGACAGAATTTACATGGTCCACATTTATACATGTAACCACACTTATTTATTTTATCCTGGTGTTCTAATAAAGATTTGATGTTGTTGCCTTTTCTAAAACCGCAGAATTACATTTCTCCAATTATTCCTCTTATATTGTCACCTATCAAAAGTGGCCAATTCTTTTCTAAAATAGCTTTTATATAATATGCATCAGTAGAAAAAGTTGTGATAAAATAAGATTTATAATTATTCTTATTCTTATTAGTATTAACACTTACTAGTTGATGGTTATCTACAGAAGTATTGGTAATATGTACCTGTTCATCTGTTGATAAGTCAGTAATACCGTTAACAGACATATTGTCATTAGATTTCAATAAAGGAATGAAATGGCCATTTCCCCTTTTCTTGATAACCTAATTCATGATATTTTCAACCAGGGAATGGGGATAACCCCTTCTGAAAAACATGTCTCGAAGATTATGGCATTCATAAAGAAATCTTTCATACTGAGTGACCATTCGGGCTGCTCTAACAAATTGCCCTTTAGAACACTTCTTTTTTTGTGGAAACAGATGTCAGCTCGTGAAATGCAAAAAATTATTAGAATAAGTTGCTTTTCGAAAGATCTCAGACACAAACTTATTATTCTCGGTGTCTTTCTTTAGCAACACATCCAAATAAGCAATTTCTACCTCATTTATAGTCTGTCTACATTTTAAAAAAGGGGTTGTGTTGTTAATATATTGAAGGAATGGTTCTATGCTTTGTTCAGGTCCGCTCCACAGAATAAAATTATCATCCAGGAAGTGGGTATATAAGTGGTAGAATGGGAAATAATGAGATGTCATTAAAAATCTTTTCTCCCATTTTAGCATGACGATATTTGCGTAGATGCTGCCACAAGCAGACCCCATTGTTACCCCTTCTTTTTGGGTATGACATTGTTGTTCAAACAAAATAAAATTATATTTCAAAACTATATCCAGTAACTGCTCCAGTGTATTAATTTTATCCTGAGGTAGATTTTTACTATGTAGATATTCACATTACCATTGAGTGCCGGTATCATGGGGAATCACAGTGTAGAGGTCCTTTACATCAATAGTTATAAAAATAAAGGACCTATCAAAAACTACTGTGTTGATCTTACTTAAAAAATCCCATGAATCTCTACATAATGATGGTTCTGTCTTTAATAATTTCTCCATTTCCACATCAAGATATTTCGCTAGTGGCTGTGTGATGGCGCCTCTAGCATTTACAATAGGTCGAAAAGGGGTTTGTTGTATGTCCTTATGTATTTTAGGAATCCCATAAATAGTTAGGATAATGGGATAGTCTACAGACAACAATTGATGCTCTTTGACAGTAATCAGGCCATCTATAAATAAATCTTGTATATGCCCTTCAATTTTTCTATATACACCATTTTGCTCATTCAGAGAGCTGTAGGCATATGTATCTGTCTCCAGAATTTCAAACATTTTCTGTATGTAATCATGTTTCCACATAAGGACCACACCACCCCCTTTATCAGGTTTCATGGCCCTTAAATTTTCATTAGAAGTCAAATATTCCAATTCAATTATTTCATCAATACACATTGTTCTTAAGCAGCTTTTTATCTGTCATCTTCCTGTGCACCCTAATATTTAGTTCACATACACGTGCAACGGTGTCTAAAATAGGGGCTATAGGAGGGTTATATGTGCTAGAAATTTTAAAAGGGTGAATAACATTCTCAACACCTTTAAATAGTTAGAAGCAACAAGTGTGACATACTAGTGATAGTGTTTTTAACAGACTAACATAATTATTTATAGTAGTTCATTTTTAATGAGAATTTCATATGTATGTAAATAGTATGAATACACATTTTTGTGTTTGTTTTTTAAAATACTTCATAGTTTTTAATGTCAGGGTTCATGTTTTACTATTCATGCACATTTACATGTTTCACTTTTTCTTAATGTTTATGTTTTTAAATCACATCTTTTTATGTGCAAGTAAGACACTGTGCTTTTAAATATGAGTCAGGAAGTGATGTCATGCTTTAGAAGTATTTAACCAGGCAGTCATTATTTTGTAATTGTCTGATGAAGTTCCTTGTAAATGCTTTTTGGAACGAAAGCACTTACTTGCAGTTTGAATAATAAATGCGGCACCTGTTTGTGAAGGCTTGAGCTTTCTTTGTGTATTTCTTGTTGTCCTGCCTATATAGAATGAAGGGTATGATAAGCAGGCACCAGCATAAATAATATAGTCTGAATTACAAGTAAATGTGCCCACTGAGACTAGTGCTGGCACAATAAAAACTAGAGCACAGCAATGTTACATTCAAAACACTTTAATAATCCCTTGCTTAGTTGGATAACTCGTTTGACTGTTGGTGGTTCTTCGAATATTTCCTTAAAATTTCTCTCTCTCTCTCTTTTGTTGATAAAGTGTAGTTATTTACCCACCCTGTTTCAAATATCTCACCGTTAGCAGATTAGATTCTCCAGTCATTACATATAATATGCTTAATGGTATTAATGTCAGTGGTGTGAATGACTGACACAGCCGTGTTCTAATCAACCTTAGGAATCTGATTTATCTCACATATCATTGTCACATTACTGGTGACCTAAGTTAAATACATTGGTCTACAGTGACTTGTACCTAGTCAAAAGGATAACCTCTCAATGCAGACCTGCTCTGCAATTTATCTGTGTTGGAGTTTTTTCTAAGTCATCAAAAGAAAGATTATTGAATCTTTCACACTGACTTTTAATTATATCTGTCTTTGTAATGTGAAACTGAATTGCTAAAAGAATTTGTGAAGCTCATACATGCATATACCCAAACTATGACCCTTATTATATTCTGTAATCCATAGTATCAAAACAGATATTAATTATATTGCTGTTATATATTCAGAATTTTGAATTGGTGTAAACTGGCTTTTCTTCCCAGTATACCATTAGAATGTTGGAGTAACTGGAAGCCATAGTAGCAATTCTTCTTAATAGCTAAATATACTGACCATTGAAAATAACAAATATTACTTAAAACTTGATCAGTACATATAGAACCAAACCTTATTTCCCAAACAGAATACTAGCCATCTTTTTATAATGTACTTGACACTCATTTCCCATCAACTTCATGGGAAGCTACTGTATATAACATCAGTTGTAACTAACAAGTCACTCCCACTAACTTCTGCTGTTTTAAGCTGTTCAATAAAGTGAAAAACATCCTTTATGAATGATGGCATTCATCACTGTTCTTGTCAATACAGTGTCTATAAAGATAGAAGATATTACAGGGCATAGTGGAGCATTATCTTCACACTTATGAACTTTAGGAATCCAAAATATCATTTAATCTTTGATTTGGGAACTAAAATAAAAAAAATCACCTGAAATACAACTAATGTGCATATGATGCATCCAATAATCATTATGCTTGTCAACACTGTTGATGTCCCTGTGCTCAATACAGTTACAGAACTCCATATTTGATAATAAGAACAATATTTTACCTTCATAGTGACTGGAATCCATTTACACAATGGTTCTGCTCTTATCTTCCATCATAAGTGATATAGAATAATCAATAAGTATTTTTTAAGACTTTGACAAATTACAATACTCAGACATATTTAATATGTGTCCTAATATCTCTCTCACATAGCCATTTAAAGTAAATAATAACTGGATGCAGATAATTATAACTACTCAGTTTAGTACCTACAAGTCATTGAGAGGCACAAATGTTACCTGTTTTCTTAAAAAATAATTTTACAGTTAAATTTTTGTGTAACATTTTAAATCTGATAATGTCTCTACAAACCTTTCCCATCTTGTTAGAAGAGAGAAATCCCCCACAGCACATCTAATTCATCCACATTTAAAATAAGTGAACATAAATAATATGCTTTAAAGTGCTGTGGCACCATTTTCCTCTGTAGTCCTATTGCTGACAGCTCTGTGGCTTTCTCCACTCTTGGCACTACTGCTCTTGGTATGACTGCATTTGAATCACCTGAACCCAAACTGAAGAAGAAACATGATGGTTCCTTCATCCACTTAACTTGTGTTGCTTTGGTGGTATTGCACATCTGACATCGATTCACGCCTGATATGAGGGCTGAGACACTGTTGGACCTTGCTAAAGACCCTTTTGAGTGTTTTGTGCAGTCTGTTGTTGGGTAAACTGATTAGACCTCCTCAAAAAAGGGCTGCTTATAGAATTTGTTATTTTCAAAAAATGGCTGCCGAAGCGGAATGCACTGCTTTATTAGCGGCTTGCTCCTCTGTGCCCTGATTATTTTCATTATTATTAACGTCTCCATCGACATCATTACTGCTAGTGAAATCCATACTCTGAATCACTGAAATCCTTCAAAACCTCATTTTTTTTTCCTTTTTCTTAACAGGGTATCTTATTTTGCTATATTGTCATGTATCTGACACATTTTGGAAGAGTATTGCAGTGGTGGTGCTGTGGTAGCGTTGTCGCCTCACAGTTAGACGTTGCCCGTTTGATTCTCAGTTAGAGCATCTTCTGTGTGGCGACATGCTTGAACGGGCGTTCCTTCGTTGAAGGTTGTGTGTTAGGCCCGGCAAGCCAGCACGTAAAAACTCTACTGCCAATCATTAGCGGACCGGAGTTCCGCTGTGGCGACCCCTAACCGGGAAAAGCCGAAAGACACAAACAAAATTGTGGTCATTGGTAGCAAGCCTTAGTTTGCCTATTGCACTGTCAGTACATCATAGAGGTTATTCGGCCCTTCTTCAAAATGTCCAAGCAACAATTCCACGTACGATAAATCAGTCTAAATCAGTATGCTTATTCAGTTTGTACATTGTGGTAAGTCCTTACAGTATACACAACTTATCTGTGTTTTACTATCATCTTTGATGCTGTACCACAGAAAGGTATTGTTGGTAAACTTCTGTCACACTCTGCTGAAATGCCCAGTGCTGTTTTTTTCAGGGCTCTGTACTGGGTCCACTAGTTTCTGGGATATTTTAATCTTCTCAGATTAGGGAACAAAATCTGGTTTACAGGATATATAGATGACTGCAGACTTGGTAATATAGTCACATTTTTTACAGATGAGGGAGTGCTACAGGAATATTTACTAAAAATCATTCCAAGTGCAGTAACAGTAGCCTTTTATTATCAAGAAATACAGTTTTTTCAAATATGGAAAAAATTTATTTGGCTACAAACTGGTGGGAAAATCCTCAAAGAACTGTCTGTGCTCTTCATTATTTTGTCCCGTTATATAATATAATGTTGTTTCCTTGTTTTAAATATAAGTATATAAGCTAGTTAGAAGAGGTGTAAACATTCTGAACAAGGAGAATCCTCCACTTAGAAGTGCAGATCTGCTCAGAAGAACTGGAGGAACTGTCACTCTGTACACTCATGTTGAGTAGTCTCTTTCTTGTTTTCAAGTCAATGCACGACTCAATTCTGTTTGAAAGTCTATGAGTTAAACTTACATTAGGATGGTCATCTTCTCTGATGCTAAAAGTTCACATCAAGTAATAGTGTTGCTGTATAAAAACACAATTCTCTAGTTTGATTCCCAACAGAGGTACCTGCTTTGTGGATTCTGTATGTCTTCCTTGTGTCTGCACAGTTTTTCCTACATCTCAAAGACATGCCAGTAGACAAATTGGAGAGCCTCTAAACTGTACATGTACATTAATGTGGATAAATTTGTGTGTGTCCTGCAATGGACTGGTGTTATCTTGAAGACTGGTTCTCTGATTACCTCTTGGGTATTAGGAATGTCATCAGCTCCCCAGGAGGCCCCGAACAGGGTAATTTGAGACAAATTTACAATGGATGTTAAAGAATGTAGTTCACTAACCAGTTCTGTAAACAAACATGACCTTTGGGCAGCATTATAGAAATGAGCATAAAGCTTTAACTATGGCCATGATGACCAAGGAGTGATCTGAGCACTGAAAGAGCAGAGAAGGAGGGTGAAAGAAAATGCATGGCCAATGAAACTTACCATCATGAGAGAGACAGAGGTTGTCCAGCTCATTGCAGTACCAGTGCATACTGTAGACAAGGTAAACAACATGCAGCATATAAGCTAAGACCCATTTCTTGTGGAAGTCTTCTTCATAGCAGATCCTCATATCTGCAAACTTGTCATCTACTTTGTTGGTGGGTGGTGTTAGAGCTAATTGATAACCCTGATGTCTGTCTGGATGACATCCATTCATGACTGGCTTTTGACCATGGGAAATTAATTGGACAAATGATGAAGGGAAGGTTGACATGGGAAAAAAATAACACACACACACACACACACACACACACACACACACACACACACACACACACTCATATATATATATATATATATATATATATATATATATATATATATTAATACTCACATGTAACAATGGCAAACACTTTATGACAGAGTCAAATGAAATAAGCTTAACAACAAAGTCTTTGGATGGAACAGTGAATATATATACATATATATATATATATATATATATATATATACATGTATATGCCATTAATTTAATCAAATGAGGTTTTGGTCAATACTTACTTAGTCTACAAAATTTGATTGACTAAGCAGATGCTTGACAGATGTGCAAGACACACAATTCCCATGGTTGAGGAAATACCCTCTCTTCGATATTCTGCAATCTTGGAGTAAGTATATATAATTAGCAGGGTGTGTGTGTGTGTGTGTGGGGGGGGGTTCAGGGGAGCTTGGCCACTCCAAAAAAATTATTTTGTGTTTTTTTTGTTTTAATTTTAAATGCACTGAGATTATTGGTGTGTGTATGTATGTATATATATATATATATATATATATATATATATATATATATATATATATATATATATATATATATATATATATATATATATATATATATATGTATGTGTGTATATAGCAGGGATTATGGGAGGCTCACAAACATTGGTTTTTGAGTATGCATGCTGTCTTATAGCATGCTCAGCTTCTGTCAATATTTTGTGCTGTAGATATGTTTGACAGTGTTTTGACTGTCATTATTATGATCAGTATCTGTATTTTATATATATATATATATATATATATATATATATATATATATATATTTTTTTTATTAAAATTGTTTGTGATTTGTCACAGTTTAGGATAATGAGCTAAACATAGCAAATATGAGTATGATTTCAGCAAACCCACTTACATTTTATATGAATTTGACTCCATCATTGTTCCACTGTTTCAGCTAAAAAAAAAAAAAAAAAAAAAAAAAAAAAAAACAATTTAAAAGCAGTGCTCCTTATACAGATGCGAAAAGAAAAGTTGAATATGTGCTTTGTAATTTCTATATAGTGTACTTGCATGTTTTCTTTTTCAGAAGAACTATGTTTTTTCATTTGGGGATGGGGCAGATGACCTGTGCTGTTACTCAAGTGTTAACGACAGCAGTTGGTTTACTCACTCTGTCTCATCTCAGCCAGACACACAGAAGACAAAAACAAGATAGAGAACCTTCTGCCCATGAAGAAGTAATGCAAGTGGCAGCTGGTATTCTGACACAAAAAGATGCAAAATAAAGGTTGGTGAAAGTAATAAATAAGAAACACTACAAAGAAGAGACAGAGCTCAGCAGTAGCAGATCAGACAGTGGGAAGTAGAAGTGAAAGACCAGTGACAGAAAAAGGTAAATCTGTAATGACAAGGCAACTGACAGAAGCAGTTAAAAACTACAAAAATGATGTATCCAACACAATGCAGTACTTCCTCAATGTCCACAGTGACATTCAGATACAAATCCAGAAATCCCTGCTACAGTAGAGTCTGATTCAGGGAAGTTTGACAAGCAGAACAAAAGCGAGCTGTCTGTGTCCCATAGCAAAAGCAGAGCTGAATCCCATCTGGGAAAAGGAGTTGTTTATTTTTGCACTCGGTGAGGGTTCGGCACCATTATAATGATTTTAGTTAAGTACCAGAGAAAGACAGAATAATTTAAGTGTAGGCAGACAGTGTTGTTACACAGTACAACAACCTGATCTTAAGAGCTGTCCAGATCTACAAGTGTAATGTCTCCTCAGAACAAACCAATCACAATGCAGGGACTTCATATGCTGTGATTTTCTGTTTATGTGAAACAGACATCCAGACGTACTACTCATCATCTTTATTAATAATATTATTATTATTACTATTTATTTTCTTTCTTGCTAAAGATACTTGACTTAAAACATGTACATTAAAAGCATAGTGCTGTTAGTTTCAGTGCCACCTCCTGATTGGTTGTAAAGAGATTTGGAATACAGTATTCATAATTTCATATAGTTTACAATCTAAACTGTGAATGTGCAGCCTGAAGGAAGTCAGTTTTCTACTTAACAGTGGGGATTAAATTCGTTGTACAGCAGAAGTAGTGACCCTTCAAGTAAGTTAGCAAAAGGCTATGCCATTAAAATGAATGTTATAGACTTACTGTAACTTTTATGCTTGCTACATGCAGAAAACGGCTACATAGTTTTGTAACAATGAAAAACATATAAGTTTAGAAATACCAAGCAAAAAAAGTTCCTAAATGTACATTATAGTGAGCCAGCATAACACCACAAACAAAATGAAGAATGAAAATGCATCTGTCAAGTCTTTAGTTTTAACAGCTGTATTAGGAAATACTCATTTTTACCACATTAACATATGTCATTTATTTGTATTTGTATAGTTTCTATAATATATTAATGCTTAGAGTTAAGCATTTGAAAACATTGATAAATACATAAACAAATAGGTTAGTATTTATAAACATACTTTATTTACCTTATGAATGACTTTAATGAGATCTGTGTGTTAGCAAACTTAAGCACTACATACAGAGAAGCAATTACATGTGTTACATGCCTTGTCATAAGGCACAGAGCTACAGAAAAATGGAAGCCTGTAAACAGGCAAATAGAACTAGAACAAAATCAGCCACATAAAACTACCTTGGAGAAGAGTAATGGACTAAAACTCAATGCCAAGAAATGCATTACAGTGCCTTTTGGGAAAACTGCCACCTAGGCTAATCACTCCATCTTAAAGACTCCCCTAAGAGATGACCCAGTAGTCCAGGATCAGGGAACATATGTGAACAGTAATCTGGCCTTTGACCAACATGTGGCCAAGGTAGTAAGAAAAGCATTTTATATCGCCCAACTTATAAGTAAGTAAATGGCATCCAAGTGCAAAGACGTCGTAGTGACACTTTATTCAGCCCTTATCAGACCATATAATGATCACCTTAAAGTCCTATCTCTATACTCTGTCTCCTACAGATTACTAAAAGGTGATCTACCCTAGCGTACAAGGCATCCTTGGATCCAGCTTGCACAGACATTATGCCCATCTACAAAATGAACAGCATCAGAACCATTAGATCTGTGGATTTAAATTTTCCTTGTAACATTAATAAGACATATTGGAGAGAGAAATATGTGTCTCAGTGGATTCCCATGCTCTGGAACAGGCTCCCCATCCTTGTGATGCAGAGTCCATCCCTAACCCTATGTAAGTGTAATCTTGACCAATGAATAGGAAACTGGAAATTCACCCTGGGTCTGGCCCCCACGTCTCTGATAGACAGACATCGGCAATAATGGCCAAACTAACATACCTTCCAATAAACGCTAGAAACTTGCTAACAACAACCTTCCTAACAAAACGTTCATCATACATAGGGACACAATTGTGTTGAATTACATGGCTAGGCTTATAAAGGCTGTGGTGGTCATTATCCTAATATATATCTATGAACCTATGTAAGGATGGAAGTGAGTATTAAATTGAAAAATAGTAGAATAAAAAGTCAAGGAAGCTAGACTGGGTTCCAGGGTACCTGCAGTACAACTGAAGAACAGCATTTGGTCCATAACAGACTACATCTGGTTCCTGGCTCAATTAAATTGTTAAACATTGGTTTCAGAGTAAGATGAAGGAAGTATCTGCCAACAAGCATGCTCTTATTCCATAGCACAGAGAATCTAAGATGAACTAAACCCTGATCAGATGAAAGGGTGGATCACTTTGCCTGAGGCAGAGCGACAAATTATTCAGTCTTGTAAACACAAGGAATAACCAGCACAAAATCAGATGCTAGGGTGGAGTGCTGAAAAAGAAGAGAGAAAGTAGATATATAGAGAGGGCTCTGGATACTATAAAAGTATATCCATCCAGTCTGGGATGTAAAAAGCTGAGATAATACACACAACATTCAAATTACTGAAAATCTTGGACAAATGAATCAGCCATTCCACTCCCAAATGAAAACAGGGAACTTAGACAATTCACTGAGGAAAACAAGGACAAAAAAATGTGAATATGCTAGTCTCAGTGCCTGTGCTGAATTCAAGATTTTGGCACTCAGAAGTAAAGAATGATGATACATTTAACTGTTAAATTATACCATGATTTGCTCAATAAGAGACAGGTTTTAGGTAGGTATTCCTAACAAGAAAGGAATGCTGATCTGTCGTTAAGTAATGCAGACTACTGAGACTATGGATATTAGTTAGCTAAGTTAATAGAGATGATTAAGTAACAGTATGTCAGTGTCCACCTTCTTTCCATATCAGAGGATGAAGACATGGGAATGGAATATCAAAGACATGGTAAACAAGAGGTAGGATACTCCAGGACAATACAGAGATTCAGGTGGTCGTATCTGACAGGCCAACCCAATGCATTCAGATTCATCAGAATGTCAAGGTTGAGAATCCAGCCCCCATGGCATACAAGGATGGTGCCCTTACTACTACCCAGATGACCTGAGAGAACCTAGTCACTGGAAGAGCCAAGGAGGGTGGGGTGGGGAAGAATGTCTTTGCTGGCTCACCCTCTCTATGAAGATTTTTGCCTGTGATGCAGAAACAGCCCAATTAGTGGGGATGTACCATCATCACAAAGCCAGAGCACCAATAAAATTATGGCATCTGGGGTGAGTCTGATACCAGTGGCATTTTTTGTAATGATGCACATGACATGATTAGCTCTGCCAGTAAGGGCATCCTGAGGATATCTTCTGGAGTGTAGGACCAACGTATGTGATGCTGCAGACTGCTCAGCTCCACTTCTGTTGCCCAACCTCCCCCCGCCAAGTCTCAGCCCCAGAGAATAGTATTTGGGTCGCTTAAGAAAAAATGGTGCAGGTGGGTACCTGATGGGCAGCTGGGTGGCATGCAAATAGGGAACAAAAAAGTGAATGTCAATGTTAAGGGACAGTCCATTAAAAGTCCAGACAACCTAAGAACAAGGTAAGTGGCTATTAGATAAAAATTGCAGCAGAAAAGACAAAAAAGTGATATAAAAAGGGAAAGAAACAGCATGATAACAAGAATATAAAATTGATGTGAAAAGTAAAATAAGCATGTCAAACAAATGGAAAAAGTAGAATAGACTTGAAACAGGAAAGGCTATGTACCACCTTGCAAAACCCAGGATGTTTGGATTGTAGGAGCTGAGTAAATAAAATATAAAATATATTATACAATGACTAGCCATTAGTATTCAAAATGTAGCATGCTGATTGGTCAGCCCAACCAGTGTGCCCATTGTAAATCTGAGCATATAGCAATGGAAAAAGGTCCAGTCACCTGGACTTTCTTCCATTAATATATGCAATAAAAATGTACTTTTCTTTCTTTTTTTTTTAAATAAACATACAAAACTGGAGACCCAAATGAACAAGATACACGGCACAGAGAAAAATAAAAGGATAGTCAGGTAGGTTATGCAAAATGAAAGAAACATACCTGATCATCCTTTTATTTTCTGTGTGTCCCATCTCTTCTATACGTTAAAAGCCTTCTGTTTTTTTTTTTCTTTTCCTTTTTTTTTTTTTTTGAATTACAGAAAGCAACAGAGATCTTCCTTTATACATTGCTTCCTTTTCACAGCACTGGTATACTGCGAAAGCGTGGCAACGCAAGTCCCATACACATGTGCAGTACATCAGCAATGCCACAGGATACCAAAGGAAAAGTGGAAGCGTACCACAGTGCTGTTATACGACACTATTTAAGAAATGTATGTATTCTTTTTCTTTAATGTCATTGTATAATATCAATACCTGACTCTGTGGTGTGGTATATTGAAGATTTACCCATGGCTGGCTTTGTTTAATCACTTGGGCTTCACCCTCAGGATTAAACCACACCAGCCATGGATAAATCGTCAATATACCACACCCACATCATTGGTTATTGCTATAGTAATGATAGATGAAGTTGAGTAATGCAACAGACAAAATAAAAGTGGGTATGCTAAGACAGTGATCTAAATGAAAACATCATATACCACCTATGGAGCGGGTGATATCAGTGCCTGACTAGAGAGGTGAAGGTAGCAAACAAACAGGAATGACAACCAATAAGAGGAGTGCATGAAGAAAATATTCAATGACATTAGGCAAGGCAGAGCAGGGACCCTGAAATACATAAATGGTAAAAAGGGGTATGTCATAGGTTCATAGGTTCAAAGGTAGGTACTAGGCTATTGGCCCTAGGGCCTATATAAGCCTAGCCAAAAATGTACCCTGGCTTTTGCCACCCAAGAAAATTATTTTTCTGTGCCCCTGTCGAGCAGAGCCACAGAAGTGATCCCTGGGGTCAATTTCCTATTTCCCATCCAATCATCAAGATTTTTCTTGAAGAGTGCTAATGAGGAGCTCTGTTTGACATAGATGTGTAGTCTGTTCCAGAGTATGGGAAGTCTCTGGGACAGGAATCTATCCTTCCAGCATGTTCTGTTTATTGTGGTGACAAGGTTTATGTCCCTAGATCATGTAGCTCGGAGGGGTTGGGGATCGGAGTCATTGTGCTATAATGCAGGCTTAGTAACAGAACTGCTACTATGCACAGTGTCTTTCAGTGCTTTGAGTTTTGCTGCAAGTTCAGTTGTATTTGAGCACCTAAACATATTGCAAAGATTTGGTATAGTGATCTCAGTGATGATTATGTTAAATTTATGGTGAAGGGGGAGCATGGGAAGTTCGGGGTGTTTTTCTCACATTATAAATTAACATTTTTTTGAATGCAGACTTGCTGATTGCACAAGTTCCATCTAGCAAGAATAGTATTGTAGGGAAGTTGTTTGTGACCCTGGGAATATGGCAATAATGTAAACATGCCAAATACAAAAAGAACAGAAATAGAAAGTAAAAGCTAGACGAGGGTGGTGATTATCAGTAACAAGGCACCATGAGTAACATGAAAAACCATCATGCACTGGCCAAAGACTAGCTGCAGGGTCACTGAAACAAACAAAAAAATGGATGCTGATGAAGACAGCCGAATGAAAGTGTACTGGTTAAAAGACCAAGACCTACACAAATGTACTGAGCATACTGGATGACTAGTTTCATTAGGTTCTTATTTTCTGCTCATTGACAGCAAATGACTAGAACAGAGAAAAATGGAAAGTGGGGAACAATGAGGAAAAGTAAGCAAATATTACTTCCCTGAATTATGTTATACCGTGCCGAAGCAGTAAATATTACTTCCCTGAATTGTTATACCATGCCGAAGCAGTAAATATTACTTCCCTGAATTGTTATATCATGCTGAAGCAGTAAATATTACTTCCCTGAATTATGTTATACCATGCTGAAGCAGTAAATATTACTTCCCTGAATTATGTTATACTGTGCCGAAGCACTAAATATTACTCCCCTGAATTGTTATATCATGCTGGAGCAGTAAATATTACTTGCCTGAATTATGTTATACCGTGCTGAAGCAGTAAATATTACTTCCCTGAATTATGTTATACTGTGCCAAAGCAGTAAATATTACTTCCCTGAATTGTTATATCATGCCGAAGCAGTAAATATTACTTCCCTGAATTATGTTATACTGTGCCAAAGCAGTAAATATTACTTCCCTGAATTATGTTATATCATGCTGAAGCAGTAAATACTACTTCCCTGAATTATGTTATACCGTGCCGAAGCAGTAAATATTACTTCCCTGAATTATGTTATACCATGCCGAAGCAGTAAATATTACTTGCCTGAATTATATATACCATGCCGAAGTAGTAAATATTACTTCACTGAATTATGTTATACCGTGCTGAAGCAGTAAATATTACTTCCCTGAATTATGTTATGCTGTGCCGCAGCAGTAAATGTTACTCCCCTAAATTATGTTATACCATGCGGAAGCAGTAAATATTACTTCCCTGAATTATGTTATACTGTGCTGAAGCAGAAAATATTACTTTCCTGAATTATGTTATACCGTGCCAAAGCAATAAATATTACTTCCCTGAATTATGTTATACCGTGCCGAAGCAGTAAATATTATTTCCCTGAATTATGTTATACCGTGCCGAAGCAGTAAATATTACTTCTCTGAATTATGTTATACTGTGCCAAAGCAGTAAATATTACTTTCCTGAATTATGTTATACCATGCCGAAGCAGTAAATATTACTTCCCTGAATTGCGTTATACCATGCCGAAGCAGTAAATATTACTTCCCTCAATTATATATACCATGCCGAAGCAGTAAATTTTACTTCCCTGAATTATGCTATACCATGCCAAAGCAGTAGATACTACTTCCCTGAATTATGCTATACCATGCCGGAGCAGTAAATATTACTTCCCTGAATTATGTTATACCATGCCGAAGCAGTATGAGAACGCATATACTTGCAGCTGGCCTTAGGTACCGGCCAAGTAGGTGGCTGCCTATGGTGCCACCGTAGCAGGGGCACTTTTCCAGTATTTATTAGTTTTTCTGTTGTAAAGAAATAGTTTCTTTAATATAATAAATAAATCCATACATACATACATACCAGAACAAAACCCCTGCTAGTGCAGCAAGAGAGGTGCCCTAGGGATGAAATCCTGTAGTTTTTGCCTTTCTGTTTATTGGCCTCCTGCACCTACTGCCCTTGACCTCCAAAAAACACTAAATTGGATAGATCATAGGTGGAACAGAGGAAGAAGTCAGAAAATTCAAAAGAGAGAGACTGGCACAAAGAGAAGATTGGTGTGAGGTAAGTGTGTGTGTGTGTGTGTGTGTGTGTGTGTGAGTGTGTGTGTGTATATATATATATATATATATATATATATATATATATATATATATATAAATATATATATATATATATATATATATATATATATATATATATATATATATATATATATATATACGCATGTTATTATTATTATTATTACTGGCAGACAGCCAGATCTTTTGGATGGCTGGGGCTGGTTGGTCATCATCTGTCCCTGATTTTGCAGAACATGCCTATTTTACCACTTTCATTAACAGGCATTTCAGTTTCAGACCCCATATCCTTCATAACATGCATGCTAACACAAATCCTTCTCTAGCAATTTTCTGTTTATAAGAACAATATTTACAATCTGGCACTAATTTTGATCCCTCCAATTATTTTTGACATTGGCCAGGTTTCTTGTGCTAAGAAGTTAAGAGGCGCATCCGTCCTATATTTTTTTCATCCTGATAAACCTCTGAAGATTACAGTCAGTCAAAAATGCTAGACATTGCTCTTAATGTGCTTCTATTCATAAAATATTTGTCAATGCAAACTCTGTTCTATGTAAAATGATGTCTTGTCTTTAGGGGAATATGACTAATGGTTGCTTTTTGCTCATTATTCTGAATTTGCAGGATTAATATGCTTTGTGTAATAGGAATTGGAATACTTCATTGTGTAGCTACTGTTTCCATGGAACAAAACTGAAACACAGTTAATGGATGTCATGTTTAATGATAACTGCTGGATGGAGGAGGGGGCTGTCTGTAGAAAATAACTGACTCTCTTGTTTACTTCATAGGGTCATAGGATCATAGGAGGTTACTAGGCTAATTATCCTGGGGCCCCTACAAGCCTAACCAAGAGTTTATCCCCAAAAAAGAAACCTCAGTCAGCACTTGTTGCCCCTATCAGTGAGGGACTCAGGTGGAATCCCTGGAATAAATTTGTGGTTTTCCATCCACTCATCAAGGTTGCACTTGAAGAGGGTCAGCGATGTGCTCTGACATGTATGGGAAGTTATTCCAGAAAAGGGACAGCCTCTGGAAAACAAACCTGTCTCTACAGCAGGTTTTGTTGATGTTGCATATTCGTCAAGTCAACAAAAACTTTATTATCATTCAGAACTACACAGCAGTTTAGCTGAACAAAATTACAATGCTTCATTCTCAATGCAGAAAACAGTTGCAGATATAGACAGAGAAAAATTAATTAAATATCACAGTATAATTTTAATAAGTAGCAATTTGTAAGTAAAGTAGGACAGCAGTGATCCACACCTATCCCAGAATGGAGACATGAAAGACAAGGAACAATATGAAGGTGATACTGTCAAAGTAAAATTGAAACAATAGCAGCATATCTAGGAATAGACTGAATTATTGCATAGTTTGTTTATTGCACTTTACAGTCCTTCAGTGTGCAGGTGAGCTACCTTAGTATTGCACTTAGTTATTGCACATCCATAAAATAAGCCCCTTGATAGGCTAGTTATGTAACAGATGTCATGGTTCGTTTTTCCCAAGAGTTCAACAGTCTAATGGAGCGCACAAAGAAACTGTTATTTAGTCTGGTGGTCTTACAATGCAGGCTTCTGTATCTCCTGCCTGAGGACAGGTGAGTGTACAGACCATTGGCAGGATGCTTTGGATCACTGGAAATCTTTTTGGCCCTGTTGATGCACCAGCATTTGTGTAGATCCTCCAGAGGTGTAAGGGAGGTGCCAATGATTCTTTCTGCCAGCCTTACAACTCTCTTGAGAGCTTTCTGATCCTGATTGTTACATCTCCCATACCAGACTGCAATGATGTTGGTTAAGACACTTTCATTGGTGCCTCTATAAAAGGTCTGAAGTATGGAGCTTGGTAATTTTCCCTTCCTAAGTTTCCTTGGAAAGTGCAAGCATTGCTAAGCTTTTTTGACTGTGCTGGATACATGGACTGACCAGGATAAGTTCTCTGTGATATGAACACCCAAAACCTTTGTACTCTTGACCCTTTCCACTGTCATCTGTTTCATCACTAGAGGTTTATGTGGTACTTGAGATCTGAAATCAGCAACTAACTCCTTTGTCTTGCTGACATTCAGTGCTAAATTGTTGCTGTCACACCAGACCAGTAGCTGATCAATCTCTTTCTTGTAGGCCTCCTCCTCTCCATCTTTGACCAGGCCTATAAAAGTGGTGTCATCCTCAAATTTGATGATTCTATTCATCTTATGTGTGGCCATGCTGTCATATGTCAGCAGATTGAAAAGCAGAGGGCTTAAGACACACTTTTGTGGTACTCCTGTGTTCAGGATAATACATCCAGAGCTGTTGTCTCCCACACAAACCTTTTGAGGCCTTTCAGTAAGAAAGCCCAGAATCCAATTGCATAAATGAGAGTCTATGCCCAGTTGAAGTAGCTTCGATATCAGATTCTGAGGGATGACAGTATTGAAGGCAGAACTGAAATCCATGAATAGCAGTCTTTCATAGCATTTTTTGCCTTCTAAGTGGGTCAATGTTTCATGGAGAGTTAGTGAGAAATCTGTACAATACCGAGTAGATTCAGTCCTTTCAAGCGGGTAGTCCATGAGGAGTTAGACTTATGGATATGGACCATCTCTAGTAGGGCAGGGTCTGAGAGTGCCTTGTAGGAGAGACACAGATCACCTTTGAGAAATCTGTACAATACCGAATAGAGTGATAGTGATTTGAGCCTTTCACATAGGACAGATGTTGGAGGCCATAGATTCTCTTTGTGAGATTTCAGTGGCCTTTCCAGTTGGTGCAGATGTTTGGAGAGGTACATACCAAATGGGGCATTATACTCAATTATTGGCCTAATGAGGGAGGAGTACAGAAAGGTAATAACCTCTTTTTTTCTGGATGCAATCCTTTTACTTATGAAATGAACCAAGTAAAAAGCTTTCTGACCACTGCCGCTATGTGATGGTCAAATGTGAGATTGTTGTCAACCTGAGTACCCAAGTCTCTCACCACAGATTGTGGGCTTAGGGGGTTGCCTTTGATGTGGTAATCAGTAGGGGCCATGTTTTTGCTGAATGGTATGATATTGATTTAAAGATTCATTCTCTGGCTTTGCAAGATCACTGTCATTTATGTGATGCAGCTTGTAATACTTTAATTTGTGGCTACTGTTTCCATGTAACAAAGCTGAAATACAAGACATAACTTTAAACATCCCACACCATTTTCTCACTGGACTGGGAGTGATTTTGAATGACTGATGAGAGATGAATGCCAGTATGCAGCAAGGGGGCTGCTGCTTCCCCCCACAGCACCACCACCATGTATACAACATCAACTATAACTAATGCACTTGTTTAAAGCATTACGATCATGTGGTGGGAAGAGCAGGGGTGGATGTTATACCACCTGTCTTTATACTAACATAAGGAAAGGTGTGACTGACTGACTAGAGTGCAGAGGTGGGGTTTGGTACTGCACATCCTCCGGGGTGTTTAAAGTAGGTTTTGTCAAATGCAATACGTCTGTGATTTTTATCTATAATTGCAGATGAGGGGCTTTCTACAGAAGGTAATACACTCTCTTGTTTTCTCATTTTGTACAGTCACCAGTGGAGGTTGGTGACTTCAAATCAAAGGGGGGGGGGCTGCTGGAGACACCTGAATGAGGTGGGGCCAACTAGAAAGGGGTGGGGTTAACTTCACAGGGCGGAGCTATGATACAGTGGGGTCAACACCGATCATGCTTACCATGTTACATAAAAAACAGCTCAATCACTATTGCATATGCTGAATAGTCTATCAAATACTAGATTAAATCGCATTTTAGAACTAATGAGGTGTTTAGGTTATGCTATAACAGCACAAAACCTAAACATCTCTAAACAGTAAAAAAATGGTTGGTCTTGACTGCGTGAAACTATTATAAGTACACATGATATAGTAAACATACTTTGTACTGTATCAGGTAATCTGCATTTTGTACAATCCCAAGTGGAAATCCCACTGTACTGGCAGTTCATTATTCACATTTCAAGGTCACTCCAATGCCTAATGTTCCAGGGGTTCTGAGAGACACTAACACAGGCTTGTATGACAGTTGACTTTACCAAAATACACATTAATCTTGCAAAGCCAGAATTACAACAGTAAAGAGCCGGGCCGGTCCACTCATTTCATTCACAAACAGCCCCCCCTCCCCATTACCAAACAAAATTACCTGCTTTGACCCTGCCAGGATTAAATTAACATACTTGCATTAATTTCATTTAGTTGATAGAAACATTAGTCACAACTTGTGTGTTCCAGCTCACCTTACACAAATACACATTTCACTTTATTTATAAAACTTTTGTTTACCCGCATTTGTCCAACTGTCTTTAGTCAAAAAAAACCTTTTCAGCACGTCTGGAGAGAAAAATCTCTAACATATTACAAACATTTTAAAGCAGACATTCAGTATATACATTGAAAAGATAAGAAATAACATACATTAAGAATGACTCATACATTTGATAATTAGATTACATTCATCTGAAAGTGCAGACAACTATTACAGTCTTGCAAAGCCGGAATTACAGCCACAGTAAACAATAGGGTCAGTTGCTTCATTCACACAAAGCCCCAATCCCTATTGCTCACCCCACCCACAGTATCTGATTTGATCTTGTGAGGTTAGGTTATTAATATATGTATTTTTTCGCATAAACAATAGCCAGAGTTCAGAGCTTGTGGTTGATCTTACTTCGCTCAAATTCACATTGCTCTTGCAAAGCAAGTCAGACGTACAACAGTAAGGCCAGTCATTTCATTCACACATACTGGGCATCACCCCCCCCACCAGCCTACCCACAATATCTGCTTTGAGCCCACAAGGTTTAAAATAATGAAAAGAGAAGACAGTGGTTACATTACTGCATTTCTTTCACATCACACAGTCAAGGGCTTGCAGGTGATCTTACTACAGTTCACTCATGCACACTTTAGTCATGCAAGGCTAGAGTTTCAAAACATCCACACGCCATCCTAATATATCTCGATTGACCCTGAAATAAGATATCAGGCTAAAAAAATATAAATGCATCCACAAGTAGCCCCCAAAACACATTGTGTACCTAATAGCTATTTGACCCCTGCCAGGATATTTTATTATAAAAAAGACATCCACGGTCAAGCAGCCTCCAAAGCACACTGCCTCCTTAGTATCTGGTTAACCCTACCAGGATATTATATTAAAAAAAATAAAGTCATCAGCAGCCCCCAAAACACACAGACCAGTAGTATCTGGTTGACCCTGTCAGTGTATTATATTAAAAAAAGAAAATCTTCAACTGTCTCCAAAACACATTGCCTTCCTAGTATCTGGTTAACCCTGCTAGGATATTATATTAAAAAAAAAAAAGTCATAAACAGCCCCCAAAACAAACAGACCACTAGTATCTGGTCAGCCCTGCCAGGAAAAAAAAAATTAATACAGAAAGTATCTGGTTGACCCTGCGAAGAAAAAAAAATGCAGAAAATATCTGGTTGGCCCTGTGGGAAAAAAAACTTAATTAATTAATCTATTTTTTTTCGGGGGGGGGGGTAATTTACAAATAGCCTACCTTGGCTTTTCTTACCTTATATATTATGAGTATCCAGTCAATGATTAAACAGTTTCCACTTTTTTTTCAAGATTCCTTCATCTGTCACTGTCTCCTTTGCAACTTAACTATGTTCAGTTAAAGCTTGGGAAGAGAACACGAGAGTTAAAAGATGTACTCATATTATGTGACAGGCTGCTGACTTAACAGTCATATTGGCTTCCTATTTATTGTGGTTAAAACTGCAATGACTTCTGGGCATCTTCATTGATGCCTGCAGTCTTCCCAGTCTGGACTGTTTTAAAAACAGTCCGTTGACAAAAAAATAGGCTTCTTTTTTATTTAATTGAAACTCTCTAGCATGCATACTTGCTGGTCTGAGTTCCTTGTTGCATCACATTTTTGGATTTACATGCTAGTTTGCAGTTTGAACTGCTACTAGTGTGCAAAAAATAGTAATTAAACTCTTTTTTTTTTTTTAATGAGAAAGTTGAGGGGGTTGCAGTCCAGCAGACTGGTGTCACGAGCCGCCGTTGACAGTCGCTATCTAATTTTGCTGGACTAGTGTGCATTTCCAGTTAACATGATTTCTGTGAAGCAACTTGGAATACTTTAATGTGTTGCTGCTCTTTGCATGGAAGTTGTCGCAGCTAGAATACAGTACATGGCCATCATTTATCAGAAACGTCTGAAGTGCATACAGAAATAGCTATAACTGCTGAGTGGGGTTTGGAGCTGTCTGTTGAAAGAAACTGTTCTTTTGTTCTTCAGTTTAACCACTCACTATCTGGCTTTCAGGACTAGTGTGTATTTGTGTGAAGTAAGGTGGGCTATTGAAATGAACATCTGGCATATGCACATACAAAGTATCTATAACTGATAGGGCTGTCTGTTGAAGAAAATGGCTAGCTGCCTTCTGAAGCTTTGCAGGAATAATTTGAAGCACGGGAAGCAAACTGAAATACTTTTAATGTATGACAACTGTTTGTGTGAACTACATTACATGACATCCTCTTCTATCACAATCAGATGTCTGAATTGTACACAGAAGTAACTACAGCTCTCTGTTGGGGTTGGGGCTTTCTCAATGAAACTAAATGACCCTTGTGTGATTTTCTCAGTTTAAGTTTTCTGTCAAAACAATAAGGCCTAAAATGCATCACAACATCCAACATCCAAACCTTCATAGCTTCTGGGGGCTTGTGGCCCCCATGTACCAAGATTGTATAAGTCTTTTAGTAGTGACATCTGCCCTGAACCCCAACTAGTCTAAAACCAGTGCTGCTCAGAGGTGTACACGGGTAGCTGTAGCTTGTATGGGGATCTGGCTATGATGCCATTATTTCTTCAGCTTTATCAGAGTCTGTCTAAGTGAAAGCACTTGTTTGTTTGTTTATTTATTTATTTACATTTGTTTACCAGGAAATTCCAACTGGACACAAGTCCTTTTTCAGCGGAGGCCCGGGAAAAAAAGCTCCACAGAACAATAAATGAGCAGCAGAGTACATGAAGAACAAATGAATATACATACAATGGCAAATAATACATACTGCAGAAAACATTAGCTATACATACAATATTTAACATAGGAGTGAACAGATATACCACTATCTAGCTAAAGGCTAGGAATAAAGGTAGGATGTATATGCAGATAGTACTACGCTCAAAACAGATACTGTTCTAAATTCATATACCTAAATGTTATATACAAATATTGCACTAAACTCAAGCATATATAAAGCAGAAGCCTCACACAAAGGTGGAACAAGCTAGAAGGGCTAATGGGATGGAAGGGGAAGATAGAGGAGTAAGAAAGGAGACTGAGTGAGTAGTATATGTGGTAGTGACAGGAAACTGGGTGTAAGGCAGGTGGAGATGTATTTGGAGTTGAGATGAAGTGAGGTAGTTAAGCATGTTATAACAGGTCTGTGAGATTGAGTGAGGAGGGAAGGGGAGGGTAAAGGGTGAGCCAGAGCCTGCAGAGGAAGGAATGCATTGATTAGACAGTGTGAGGCAGGGTGGCTAGGGGAGGGGAGAAGAGGTAAAAAGGAGGGTTACTAGTCAAGATTGGTGATGGGCATAACCAGAGACTTTTTAAGTGAGTTTTTAGTGCAGTCTTGAAGTGATTGCAAGAAGGTATTGTGGTTATGGGGGGGGGGGGGTTGTTCCATAATCTGGATATGACGCAGGAGAGCACTGCTTCTCCCGCTGAGTTCTTGGGTTTGGCTACTAGAAGTAGATTTTTGCTGCTGGAGTGTAGTGGTCTAGTGGAGCAATAGGACTGGAGAAGGTTTTGAAGGGATGGGACTTTAAGAGGATGGTTTACTAACCTGTGGGCAAGAGAGAGTTGATTCAGGTCAAGAAGTTGAGGGAGTTCAAGCCAGTCAAGTTCTCTAAGTGGTGGCTGCGATAAGATGCACCAGCGGCAAACTTAGCAATTTTATTGTAGCAAGCCTCAAGCTTATTTAGGTCTGTTTGTCTAAGGTAGGTAAGTATAGGAGAGGTGTAGAGTAAAGTGGAGATTAGGTGGGAATTGGCAGCAGAAATTCTGTCTGTCTTGGTGAGGAATTGTTTGTTTCTGTGCAATGCAGGTATTTTTTTGTGAATCTTTTTTATGGTAAGAGAAATGTGAGTGTCAAATCTGAGATTGTTATCAATCTCAACACCAAGTAGTTTGGTGTATTCTGTTGGGGAGATGACATTATTGTCTTTGGCTAAAATATTAAAGTGGGAAATAATTGGGTTAGATTTAGTGGGTTGGAAGATAAGGAGTTTAGTCTTTCTTGGGTTGAGTAATAACTGGGCATTAAATAGCCAGCTTTCTACATATGAAAAGGCTTCCTGTGGGATCTTGTGACTTTTACGTATAGTTGGGGCTGAGCAGATGAGGATGTAGTCATCTGCATGCTTGGTGGCTGTGAATAGATCATTGGTGAAGACTAGTAAGAATAGTAGGGGACCAGGGATGGAGCCTTGGGGAACACTGAGTGTTACAGGAAGTCGAGGAGATAGGTCATTATGCCAGACAACTGATTGTGGGTGGCCGGTTAGATAGCTGTGAAACCAGTCAGTAGCTGATTGGGAAAAGGCTAGGTTATTGAAAACAGAGATTAGTAGTTTATGTGTGACCATGTCAAAAGCCTTGGCTAGATACAGAAATATAGTGGAGGAGAACAGGCTATTATTTTTATGATGAAGGATAGCATTAGTGAAAGAGAGCAAAGCAGTGGTAGTGCTGTGGTATAGGTGCTGGAGAGGAGGTTATTAGCTAACAGGTAGACTCAGACTTGAGAATGGATGCATTTCTCAAGTATCTTGGAAAGTGGAGAAATGATGGCTATGGGGCAGTAATTGGAAGTTCAGTGGAGGAGATACCTTTATGGAGGAGAATGATGTTTCCACAGTGTGGAGACATAGCTTTCTGATAAGGACCGATTAATTAAGATAGAGATTGGTTAAGCTAGGGCTTCTGCTGCTATTTTTAAGTATTCAGAGGGAAGATTGTCAGCTGCAGGTTTTGTAGGCTTAAGTTTCAATAGAAGTTTTTTCATATAGGAGGTTGGTACTGATGAAAAAGAAATGACTGATTGATCCTCTGTGCACCCCATAAAACCTTGCCTCTGTGTTTTCTGGCTAATTTTGGTGTGTTTTATGTTTTCTTTGCTGGGATTTGTGTGATATTCTGATATCACTTTATTTCTTTAACTTTCCTCCCAAGCCTCAGAAGTCACTATTCTTGTGCTGGGCTGAGGACAGTGTGGTAATTTGTTCTTTAACTTTCCTCACAAACTTCAGAGGGGTGCACAGAAGATCAATTAAACTTTTATAGGAACAGTGTACTGCCTAAAAGTAACAAGTTGGAAACAGTACCGTAATTATTCATTTTTCCATTTTCCTCAATCGAACATCAGATGCATATACACTTGCCTCGTGTGGGAATCATACCTCTTAACTGTCCAGATTTTCAGAAAATGTCTAGATTTTTGCCTCATATTTTTGGTCTGTTTCTCATAAAAGTGTGGTTTTCTGACAAATTACTGGCAAATCATTGAGGACTGAAGTCAGAAAATAAAGGCAGACATTTAAGATTCAGACTTCATATCCTTCAGAAAATTCATGCTAATGCAAAACCTGTTATTCTATCAACTTTCTAAGCTTATAAGAGCAATATTTTAAAAAGTGTCCCTATTTCTGTGCTCTTATCCTCACATTATTTATGGCTTTGTCCAGATTTCTTGCTCTAAGAGGTTGAGAGGTATGTTGGGAGGGTAAAGAAATATTCTGTTTATGTACGACTGACAGCAAATATGTTTTATTTGTTTTTCAGTGTTGTACAAGTCTGACATTAAAAAAGTACACAGAAGGTGGCTGTCTTTTACAGGAAGGGGTAAGGAGGCATGCTGTGTGTATGTATGTATATATATATATATATATATATATATATATATATATATATATATATATATATATGCATACATATATTAGCAACAATTTCAAATATATGATTCTGGCCATTTGTCCCTTAATTGTTATCCCAGTTCAACACCAGATAGGATACACAGAAAGTGACTTCTTTTTTAAGGTGTTGTAGGGCGGTATTATTTCAAGAAATGATTTATGCATCACCACATGCAATTGCCTTCTATGTTTATTTTGCACTGCTATTTGGTTAACTTAGAGCATTAATCTTTGGATACAACTCATTTCCTCCTTGAATAAAAAAAAAGTTTGAGTTTTTTCCTTATGGATGATTTTTGTTTACACCTTCATTGAATCAGACATTTGGAAAAAAAGCACTAAAACACACCTCGGGGCATTTATAAATTCATGCTTTCTGGGTGCGTTGAGGCCGCCAGCCTCCAACTTAATTTAGTTATAACACTGTAGTTTTGGTCAGTTAGGATGTGTTAAAATGATTCTGGAGACCATGATTGAAGAACAAGACTGAATTTCTTCCTTTAATTATGATTTTTGCTCAGGCCATCATTGGATGAAAAAATTGTTTAAAAAATGTACACCTCAGAGCACCTAGAACTTGCAACTTAATGAAGTTATTTGCACTGCAGGTGTTACATTATAGTCTTGGTCAGTTATGTCATGTTGAAAGGATTCAGAGAAAAACAAATTCAATGAGCAGGATTGACTTTCTTTCCTTAATCATAATTGTTGTTCAGGTCATCATTGAATGAAAAAGTATATGCTGACTGCAGTGCATTTGCAGTTCCATGCAAGCATGGAGCATTGAAAATGCATTAGAAAGCAATTCCAGAGCATGACCGGAAGTGCATAGAATTACTGCTATCAAGAGTTGGACTACAAGAATTTGGATAAAGCCTTGGTTTATTGGCTCATGTTACTTCATGCGCTGTGTGAATTTGGATTGATAAGTAGTGAAACAAGCAATTTAATATTGTCAGATGCGGATAAATACCAAATTGCTTATGCAGCTAAGATTCTGAAAGGGAAACATTTGCAGTTCATGAGCAGTCTTCTCTAACATTCTATCTGTAAAGATAAAAATGAAAATGTGAGGGGCAGAAATGTTAGAAGAGGCAAAAAATACCACCCAAGGAGGGATGTAACCATGATGCATTTCATGCACTGGAGTGTAAAGGAAAATAATGAAACCTTGAATGCGGGCAGTTGTGAGCACACAGAAGAACCTATTGATGTCCTTCCATATCACTGTTGCAATATTCTTTACTAAATTGATTCCCTGCCAAGGGTAGCCCAATGTACAGCCAGTGTGTACCAAAGCCTTAGGTTTTTATAGATGTCGTACGTAACATGTATGTTCCCTGCTCATGGCGTAGGGCATAAATGTGATGTACAGATGTATATAGCGCAAAACGTCTTTGCCACTAATGGGAATGCCATCTTCAATCATCGGTTTGAATGCTCCTTCGTTTGTGCAAGTTATCAAGCCGTTTTCAGAAAAGTGCCCCATTGGGGTTTTCTTATCTTATTTTCTTTTTGCTGTGAGTTCACATGTCATCCAGAAAGGGAAAAGTCAGTGTGGGAGACAGATTCCTCATCAGAACCATCATGAGCAGTGTCTTTTTTGCTTGGGTGCTTCTCACAACCATACTACATGCTTGATTTGTCAAACGTTTGCTCCTAAGATCCTTCATAGTTGTCTCTCCTCCTTGTTTATCTAACCAGAGAACCAATGTCTTAAGTTGTTGGTGGAGGGTACAGTGGCAGAATTGTCCTGTCCCAATGGTCAGCCATCTATCAAGAAGAAGACCAAAAAAGGTATGTCGGATTCGACTGCTGTACCCCCTCCTCCAGACATTTCTCTCGAGGCTGGTGAAAGCCCAGAGATCACCTGGTTGTTCCATTGGATTTCTCTGCCATGACTGCATCAGTGGCCAGCATGGATCTGGCATCTCACATGTCCTCAGAGGCTCTGCAGATGTCCGTTGTGGATGTTGAGGGGGGACCTCAGCTGATCATATCCAAGGGACTGAGAGGCATTTCACAGATTCTTGTTTGGGAGGAGATTCCGACTATGTTCATTGAGTTTCGGCAAGGGTCCAAATTTCCTAAGGTCTTTAGGGCTGACATCCTTTTAAAGGAGAAGCAGAAAACTAAACACATTTTCCCTGGTTCCAAAGATCCCTAGCGTGAATGGCAGGATTTCACACAGGGTTTTTTTAATGCACTCATGGCTTTGAAGCCATCCCATCTAATCCTGACCACCCCTTGGTCATCTACTTCACTTAAGAGGCCTAGGGAGCAGGACTCTTTTGACGAGGACTTGAACTCAGGGGAAGAGTCCTTGGCTTACTCCTGTCAGACTCCTTCTCTGTAGGACTATGGTTCTGAGGAGGATTCCATTAGCCCAGATTCTCCCTTTGACGAACTTTGTTTTGGGGATCAGTGGTGTAGCTACAGGGGAGTGAGAGGGGAGGTACACACCGGGCGGCAGACTTGCAAAGTAGTAATTCATTAAAAAAAAAAAAAGGTACTTGCGTTTTATCGCAACCAGATTGCAACTGTGTCTTGACATCCCACTGGTATCATGAACACTAAATTTGCTGGGCCAAAAACATTGAAATGTATGTTATTAAACATGTCAGTACAAATATGAAAAGGAAAGCAGTGAAACGGGATATCATTAGAATGCTTCTTGTGCGACTATTACAAGCAGATACCAAGTGTGTGTTGAAACGGCAATTTTATCATGTGCTGTACATTATGTGCTCGAAATACATAGAAATGTACATTATTACACATTTCACTACACATATATATATATATATATATATATATATATATATATATATATATATATAAGGAAAGCAGTGAAATGGTATGTCATTACAATACTTCTTGTATGGATGTCCAGTGTCATTTCCATGGGGATCCACAAGCTGAATGGTCATGCTGAACGCATTCATGCATGGCAGAGAAATAGCCGATGGTCAGTTTCTGAAGGGGGTTTGGCATGCCTACAGGGGTTTCACTCAAATGTCAGCAGTTGAAATCAAGGGACGATTTACTAAATATGAATGCACTTCACTTACAAAGTGAACTGAACCACCTATTGTGTATAGGCATGCATTGTCTGAACACCAGTAATGAAAGACAAGATCACCTACAGTTGAAAGGCATGACAGGTGGTCCTTCTTTACTTTTCGGGAGGAAAAAAAAGGAAATTATCACATGTATATCTGAACTTCTTTTACAAACCTTGTTGAATGATATATAACATTTCTTGATACAACAAAGGGTTGGCACTGAGACACTTTTCCGGCTCTGAATTTGGTTGCAATAATGCATAAGTACCAAAAAAAAACAAAAAACAAACACTTCTTAACACCACGGTGGAAGCATCATGTGTGCATCTTATGCATGCACGCCACCATAGATGTAAACTTGTCAAATCATTCCACACTTGAGCTTGAAATTTAAATTACCGTGACAGTGCAGAGTGCTGAAGAGTGTTCGCACTTTTACTTGTAAGGTAGTGGGAGGGATTTGTCCTCTGATAATCGTAGCTACGTAGGAATTTACAATATTGCATTTGTACCGTGGCAGGGCTACCCACCCGGCAGTGTAAACCTTGGCTGGAGATGATTTTCACTGTTGAAGTGACACCTTGACCAGCTGACCCCATGTGCAAAAATGGGAAAAAAGGGGTTGAGGATGGATGGATAACTGTTCCAGTAAGAGAGAAGGTATGTGTGTGGACCATCAACTGTTACAATAAGTTTACTCAAACAACTGAAATATGCTGGTGATAGGATCATTGATGCAAGAAAGTATCACTGGGTAAGGTACTTTCCTGAGAGCAGATCTTTTAGGAGAGGTACTGGTAAATCAATCATCTGTATTCCATGCACTGCTGTCTCTTTTCCTGCACAGTACCTGTATAGGTCTTATCCTATGTAGGTAGGACATATAATAAGCAAATCAACAAGCTATCCACACTGCTAAAGGAGACTCACAAACAAAAATAACTAAATCAAAAACATATATATGTGAGTTAACCAACATGGTCCAGGCAAATAAACTACTAGAAATACCAAAAAAGTACAGAGCAACTGATTTATTAAAAAAGGATTAGCGCTTTCACGGTGTTACCGCTTCTTCAGACCAAATGCAAAACATACATTAAGCCACACATATTTAAAGCACAGCATAGCCAATCAAATAAAATCATCAAAAGACAAGCCAATCAGACAAAGTGACCCAATCACAGTCAACGTCTTCTCAATAAGTTTGGCATAAGGGAGACACCACTATTAAGTCCCGGTTGTTCATATGCTCGCAGGGAAATAATCCATCTTAATTCACACATTTCAACAGTATTATTAAAATCACCTCTTCTGATACTGGGGTGCAGCATCTGTAAAACTCTAAATTTAAAAGAGCTATGTCCTGGAAATAGCAAAGCATGATTAGCTAGGGCACTAAATAGCTCTTGGTTGTGTATATTCCCTAGATGCTCAAGTATCTTTTCCCTAAGTTGTACTGTTGAAATGTGTGAATTAAGATGGATTATTTCCCTGCGAGCATACCTCATTATAAGGAATGTTCCTTGTTTTGAGTCTTAAAATATCCATGTTCCTTATTGCTCCACATTGAAAGGGTCTGTCACACATTCAGTGATAATAATATATTTCAGTGATATCCATTGGAAATAATACTGAATCATATTAATTCAGCAAAAGAATGCTTAATAAGTATAAAGTAACACATTTTAATCATCCTGTGAGCTTCACAGTTGAAGCTGTTAGTATGTGTTTTACATTTTGCCCATTTATTCCACATTATGAGAGGCAATGTTCCACATTCTGTTGGTGGAAGGTTGAGAGCTGTGATAAGCAGTTACAAAGCTATACTGCCTTCTTTGGGACGGTTCAGTGCAGCAGAAAAACATGTTTTCTGGTTAGCCTCTCAAGCAGCATACCAATGGGAGGAAAACAGTTACATAATTCTTTGAACAGTCGTACCAAATATGTCCTGACTGTGAAAACAACTGTTTGTATTATAGGCTCATAGGTTGGTGCTAGGCTATTGGTCCTAGGGCCTATACAAGCCTAGCCATAACAATTCCCTGGCTATTTCTTCCCACATTATTTACTTCCCTGGACCCCCTGTCTAGCAGGGTGACTGACGTGATCCACAGGGTGAATTTCCTTTCTCCCATTCAATTGTCAAGGTTCCCTTTGAAGAGGGCCAAAGAGGTGCTCTACTTGACATATATGGGCAGTCTATTCCAGAGTCTGGGGAGTCTCTGGGTCAGGAACCTATCCCTCCAGCATGTTTTGTTTATTGTGATGACAAGGTTTAGATCCCTGGAGTGTGTGGCTCTGAGGGATTGGGATTTCTTTAAGTGTAGCATGTCCAACAGCTCTGGGTTTGACATGGCCTTGTATGTTAAGTAGAGATCGCCTCTGAGTAGACGATATGCGACAGAGTATAGCTGGAGTTTTTTAAGGCAGTCAGCATAGGGCATCTGCTTTAGGCCTGTGATTCTTTTAGTGATGTATTTCTGCGGCCTTTCCAGTTGTTACAGATGTCTTGAGAGGTACATAGCAAATGGGGTGTTGTATTCTATAATGGGTCTAATGAGGGATGAGTACAGTGGGAGAATGACCTCCTTTTTTCTGGATGAAAAGCCCTTAGTGATGAGGTGTGCCACATAGAAGCATTTCCTGACTGTTGTGGCAATGTGGTTATTGAAGGTGAGACCACTGTCCACCTGTGTCCCTAAGTCTCTTATCACACTTTTGATGTTTAGTGTACTGCCACCTATGTGGTAATTCACGGGTACATGTTTTTTCCCAAAGGGGATAACTATACATTTCTTGGCATTGAGCTTGAGCCCATAGCTCTGGCACCAAGCATTTGTTTCTGTAAGGCTCTTTTGTAGAGTATCCACATCATTTGGGGATTCAATAATGGCTTCCAGTTTGCAGTCTTCTGTGAACTTTGTTAGCCAGAGTCCCTTAGTGCTGGCCTGTACTTCAGAGAAGTAGATGCCAAACAAGAGCAGTCCCAGGACTGAACCCTGAGGTACTCCACTTGTCACTTGTCTGAAGCTGGATTTGGAGTCGGCTACTTTTACAGTGTAGGTTCTGTCAGTAAGCCAGTTGGCAATGCATTGAGTGACGTAGGATTAATGCCCAGCTTAGTAAGTCTATCTATGATTCCAGAGTGGGGGATGGTGTCAAAGGCCTTGGTAAGGTCCAGATAGGCTGTGTGGACCGCCTTACCCTCGTCCACGGCCTGGAGACTGATTCGAAGAAGTCAATCAGGTTCAGGAGACAAGATCGGCCCTTCATGAACCAAAACTGGATGGGGTCCAGTGTTTGAAGGTTGCCAATGTCTTTGTTTATAAGTTCCATGATAATACATTCCATGGCCTTGCAGATCAGGCTCGTCAGATTGATGGGGCAATAGTTCCCCGGGATCCAAGGTGGATCCCCCCTTGTGGAGTGGGATAACTGTAGCTGTGCGCCACTCACTGGGCACAAAGCCTGAGGTGAGGCTATGATTAAACATGACACTTGGGTGAGGTGCCAGTTCATTTTGTACATGTAATAAACAGCCCGGGATGTCATCTGGTCCCATGGATGCTGTATTCTTAGCTTTGGAGAGTGCGTTTTTTACCTGTGTGGCCATTATTAATGGAATCTGACAATCTTCTGGTATTGAGATGGGCCATTTAGGGAGTGAGCGGGGGGTAAAGTTGGCACTGAATTGATCTGCCAGGACATTGGCAATATCCTTGGGATCAGTATATTTAATGCCATTCTGTTGTAGCTCAGAGCATATCTGAGCATTGCCATTATGATAGGCCATCAAATTTATATTTATTTATTTATTGACATTTGATTACCAGGAAAATCTGACTAGGTAGAAGCCCAGCGTAACTAGGGGGTAAGAGGGGTGGTCCGTCCCGGGCTGTTACATGTTTACATGTACTTGTTTTTTAAGGCTGTAGCTGCCACAAGTAAGGGAATGCCATACTTCATGGAACCTGCTTCAAGTATAATTCGGTGTGTTTGTGTGTGTGCATGGAACCTACTTCAAGTAATAATTCTGTGTGCATGCATGGAACCTGCTTCAAATAATAATTTGGTGTGTGTGTGGTAAGGGAATGGCACACTTCACGGAACCTGCTTCTAGTAATAATTTGGTGTGTGTGTGTGTGTGTGTGTGTGTGTGTGTGTGTGTGTGTGTGTGTGTGTGTGTGTGTGTGTGTGCACGGAACCTGATTCAAGTAATAATTTGGTGTGAGTGCACAGAACCTGCTTCAAGTAATGATTGCGTGTGTGTGTGTGTGTGTGTGTGTGTGTGTGTGTGTGTGTGTGTGTGTGTGTGTGTGTGTGTGTGTAGTGCCCCAAGTAGGTATACCTGATTGTTACTGTTACTCAGGCGCAAACCTTGTACCTTAGGTACAAGAAACAAGAGCCTAAATGCACTACCCATACCACCACTTATGATTCAGAAGTTGAGTCTGTAGCTTTCAACTGTCCAGATTTTCACAGTATGTCTTGAATGTTTGTTGCATAGTTTCATAGTATAGTACTAGGCTATCTGCCCTGGGGCATTTGTAAGCCTAGCCATAGTGATATGGCTTTTGCCACCCCATGAAATGGTACAAAAAATGTACAGAATAAATTTAGAATACTGTGCCTCTGTCTAGTAGTGACACAATGAAGGTCCCCTTATATAATAGAATTAGTTTACTGTGCCCCTGTCTAGCAGTGACACAGATGTGACCCCTGGGGTAAACTTACGATCTCCCATCCACTCATCAAGATTTCTCATGAAGAGAGTCAGTGAGGGGCTCTGTCTAATACGAACTGGGATCTTGTTCCAAAGCATGGGAAGCCTCTGGGTTATGAATCTATCCCTCCAGCATGTCCTAGTCATACTTGTGCCGAGGTTTAAGTCTTTAGCTCTCGTGGTCCTGATGGATTTGGATTTTTTGAGGTGGAACATGTCCATCAGATCCTGATTTGACATGGCCTTGTACGTCAGGCAGAGATCACCTCTGAGCAGGTGGTATGCTACTGAATAGAGCTGAAGTTTCTTTAGTCTGGCAGAATAAGACATATGTTGGAGACCCTTGATCCTCTTGGTGAGGTGCTTTTGTGGTCTCTCCAGCTGTTGCAAATGCCGGGTGAGGTACATACCAAATGGGGCATTGTACTCAATCATGGGTCTGATGAGGGAGGAATATAGGGGTACAATGACATCCTTGGATCTGGATGTGAATCTCTTCATGATGAGGTGTGCAAGGTAGAATGTTTTTCTAACCACTTTGGCAACGTGGGTGTCAAATGAGAGGTTGCTGTTGACTTGGGTCCCTAGGTCTCTGATTACTTTTTCCATACTCAGTGGGTTGCTGTCTATGTGATAATTTGTGGGTACTTTGTTTTTCCAAAAGGGATGACTATACATTTTTTGGCATTTAGTTTAAGGCCGTGACTCCGGCACCAGTTGTCCGTTTCTGTGAGGCCTTTTTGTAGGATGTGTGTGTCTGCTGGTGTATCGACTATGGCACCTAGTTTGCAGTCATCTGTGAACTTTGTCAGCCATAGCCCTCCCATGTTTGCTTTAACATCTGAGAAGTAAATGCCAAACAAGAGGGGTCCCAGGACAGATCCCTGTGGGACACCACTTGTGACTGGCTTTGAGTCTGACATTGCTCCAGCGATTTTAACTTTATGGGTTCTGTCCTTTAGCCAGTTTGCAACCCATCTAGTGACATAAGGGTTTACTTTTAGGCTGTTGAGCTTATCAATGATGCCTGAGTGGGGTATTGTGTCGAAGGCCTTAGCCAAGTCCAGGTATGCTGTATGGATTGCTTTGCCCTCATCAATGGCTCTAGTGACTGTTTCAAAAAAGTCAACCAGGTTTAAAAGGCAGGATCTGCCCTTTACAAAGCCAAACTGGGTGGGGTCAAGTGTCTGTAGGTCCCCTATGTCTCTGTTTATGAGTTCCATAATGATTCTTTCCATAGATTTGCAGACCAGGCTGGTTAAGCTTATGGGACGGTAGTTTCCAGGGTCTGTAGAGGCACCCCCCTTGTGGAGTGGGACCACTGTTGCTGTATGCCAGTGTTCAGGTACATATCCCGAAGTAAGGCTAAGGTTAAATAGCATTTTTATGTGTGGGTTTAGCTCCTCTTGGAGTTCACGTAACACACAACCCGGGATACCATCAGGTCCCATTGATGCTGTGTTTTTTGCTTTGTTTAGGGCGGTTCTCACTTGGACATCTGAGATGGCAGGGAGATTACATTCAGCTGGGATAAGTATTTCTTCTTTTGGGGGTGAAGGAGGGAGAAATTTGCACTGAACCTGTCAGCCAGAATGTTGGCAATATCTGTGGGTTCAGTGTATTTTTGTTGTTTTGAACCAACTCTGAGCATATCTGAGGGTTTCCAGGTTTCTAACATAGCTGAAGAAGGCTTTGTGGTTATCTTTAGTGTCCTTAGCGATTTTTCTCTCAAAGTTGGCCTTGGATGTTTGTATGAGAGAATGTAGTTTTCTGCTAATGTTGATCAGAGATGTCTTCCCTTCATGGGATTTTGCTCTGACGTGCAGTAGCTTCCTTCTTTTGTTATACAATTTGTTTATGGCTGAGGTCCACCAGACAGGATGCTTACCTTTGGTGGAGAGGGACTTGGATTTGTTTGGGATTGCATGATCCATGCATTCTTGGAGATGTCCATAGAAAGCATTTGTGAAGGATTTGGCATTGTGGGATGTGGTATCCACTGGCACAGTGGGCTTAAAGGATACCATCTCAGTCTTAAAAAGAGTGAAGTCTGCTTTTGAGAAGTTTTTCACTGTGGTCTTTTGTGCTGGGGTGGAGGTGGGATATGTATATCCAGGGTGATTAGTTTGTGGTCAGATCTCACTAGTGAGGGGTATACTTCTGGTGTGGAGCATTTTGTCCCCATGTTTGTGATGATCAGGTCTAGTATATTATCTCCCTAGTGGGAGAGGTGACCAGTTGTTCCAGTGCATTTGAATTTATGAATTCCAGGAACCTTTGGGCTAGGGTATTAGGGCTAGAATAATGTACCCAATTTATGTTTGGGTAGTTGAAGTCTCCCAGTATGATGGTATTTTGTGATACATTCATATCCTCCAATGTCTTCAGGAAGGCTGAGTGGGGTTTTGAGATTGGAAGGGTGGTCTGTAACATGCTACCAGTTGTATAGCAGTTTTGCCTATGGTTAGTTGCACCTGTATGGTCTCTGATGCTTCATGTCCAGATTTTCACAGACTGTTTGGATCTTGTTCCTAAAGCATGGGGAAGATGGTACAAAAATGTACAGAATAAATTTAGAATACTGTGCCTCCTGTCTAGTAGTGACACAAATGAGAGGCCCCTTATATAATAGAATAGTTTACTGTGCCCCCTGTCTAGCAGTGACACAGATGTGACCCTGGAATTAGGCTTTACTTTATCTCCCCATCCACTCATCAAGATTTCTGTTGAAGAGAGTCAGTGAGGGGCTCTGCTCTAATACGAACTGGGATCTTGTTCCAAAGCATGGGAAGCCCTCTGGGTTATGAATCTATCCCTCCAGCATGTCCTAGTCTATACTTGTGCCGAGGTTTAAGTCTTTAGCTCTTCGTGGTCCTGATGGATTTGGATTTTTGAGGTGGAACATGTCCTATCAGATCCTGATTTGACATGGCCTTGCACGCTTGAGGCAGAGATCACCTCTGAGCAGGCGAGTATGCTACCTGAATAGAGCTGGAAGTTTCTTTAGTCTGGCAGAATAAGACATATGTTGGGAGACCCTTGATCCTCTTTGGTGAGGTGCTTTTATGTATCTCTCCAGCTGTTGCAAAATGCCGGGTGAGGTACATACCAAATGGGGCATTGTACTCCAATCATGGGACTGATGAGGGAGGAATATAGAGAGGTACAATGACATCCGCTTGCAGATCTGGATGTGAATCTCTTCATGGATGAGAGTGTGCAAGGTAGAATGTTTTTTCTAACCACTTTGGCAACGTGGGTGTCAAATGAGAGGTCACTGTCGACTTGGGTCCCTAGGTCTCTGATTACTTTTTCCATACTCAGTGGGTTGCTGTCTATGTGATAATTTGTGGGTACTTTGTTTTTCCCAAAGGGGATGACTATACATTTTTTGGCATTTAGTTTAAGGCCGTGACTCGGCACCAGTTGTCCCGCTTCTGTGAGGCCTTTTGTAGGATGTGTGTGTCTGCTGGTGTATCGACTATAGGCGCCTAGTTTGCAGTCATCATTCAGAACTTTGTCAGCCATAGCCCTCCCATGTTTGCTTTAACATCTGAGCAGAAGTAAATACCAAACAAGAGGGGTCCCAGGACAGACTTCTGTGGGACACCACTTGTGACTGGCTTTGAGTCTGACATTGCTCCAGCGATTTTAATCCTTTTATGGGTTCTGTCCTTGTTTCAGTTTGCAAACCCATCTAGTGACATAAGGGTTTACTTTTTAGGCTGTTGAGCTTATCAATGATGCCTGAGTGGGGTATTGTGTCGAAGGCCTTAGCCAAGTCCAGGTATGCTGTATGGACTGCTTTGGCTCCTCATCAATGGCTCTAGTGACTGTTTCAAAAGTCAACCAGGTTTAAAAGGCAGGATCTGCCCACTTTACCAAAAGCCGAACTGGGTGGGTCAAGTGTCCTGTAGGTCCCCTATGTCTCTGTTTGTGAGTTCCATAATGATTCTTTCCCATAGATTTGCAGAACCAGGCACAGTTGGCTTATGGGCGGTAGTTTCCAGGGTCTGTTCAGAGGCACCCCCTTGTGGAGTGGGGATCCACTGTTGCTGTAATGCCAGTGTTCAGGTACATATCCCGAAGTAAAGGCTAAGGTTAAACAGCATTTTTATGTGTGGGTTTGTAGCTCCTCTTGGAGTTCACGTAACACACTAAACCCAGGATACCATCAGGTCCCATTGATGCTGTGTTTTTGCTTTGTTTAGGGCTATTCTCACTTGGACATCTTGAGATGACAGGAGATTACATTCAGCTGGGATAAGTATTTCTTCTTTTGGGGGTGAAGGAGGGAGAAATTTGCACTGAACCTGTCAGCCAGAATAAGTTGGCAATATCTGTGGGTTCAGTGTATTTTTGGTTGTTTTGAACCAACTCTGAGCATATCTGAGGGTTTCATGCCCCAGGTTTCTAACTTATAGCTGAAGAAGGCTTTGTGGTTATCTTTAGTGTCCTTAGCATTTTTCTCTCTCTCAAAGTTGGCCTTTGGATGTTTTATGAGAGAAATGTAGTTTTCTGCTAATGTTGATCAGAATGTCTTCCCTTCATGGGATTTTGCTCTGACGATGCAGTAGCTTCCCTTCTTTTGTTATACAATTTGTTTATATGGCTGAGGTCCACCCAGACAGGATGCTTACCTTTGGTGGAGAGGGACTTGGATTTGTTTGGGATTGCATGAGTCCATGCATTTCTTGGAGATCATCCATAGAAAGCATTTGTGAAGGATTCAGCATTGTGGGATATGTGGTATCCACTGGCACAGTGGGCTTAAAGAGGATACCTCATCTCAGTCTTAAGAAAAGAGTGAAGTCTGCTTTTGAGAAGTTTTTCACTGTGGTCTTTTGTGCTGGGGGTGGGAGGTTGGATATGTATATCCAGGGTGATTAGTTTGTGAATCAGATCTCTCACTAGTGAGGGGTATACTCTCTGGTGTGGAGCATTTTGTCCCATGTTTTGTGATGATCAGGTCTAGATATATTATCTCCCCAGTGGGAGAGGTGACCAGTTGTTCCAGTGCATTTGAATTTATGAATTCCAGGAACCTTTTGGGCTAGGGTATTAGGGCTAGAATAATGTACCCAATCTGTATAAGGTTTGGGTGAAGTGAAGTCTCCCAGTATGATGGTATTTTGTGATACATTCATATCCCTCCAATGTCTTCAGGAAGGCTGAGTGGGCTTTTGAGATTGGAAGGTGGTCTGTAACATGCTACCAGTTGTATAGCAGTTTTGCCTATGGTTAGTTGCACCTGTATGGTCTCTGATGCTTCATGTGTTGCTACTGTAACCTGATGGATGGGTGTCCTTGATGAATGGCGTGGACACTTCCCTCCGCTTTAATAGTGGTTCGCCCGGTTTTGGAGCCAAAAGCATGATAATGAGGTATAGCCTGGTAGCCAAGGAGGTGCTCTCAGGAGCCTCTGAACCAGGTTTCAGTTACTGCACAGACGTCAATGTTCTCCATGCTGAGGGGAGTGCATCAAGTGCCTGCATCTTTTGATTTAGACTTCTGCATTGAGTAGCATTTCACCCGCCAGTTTTTCCCATTTTTTGTTTTCTAAGGAGGTGGGTTTGTCTTTTGAGCCTTGCCTAAAAATGGCACTATGGAGGTGGCAAGAGCCTCAGCCAATATCCGAAGCCCAGTGGTGGACAGAGTGTAAGCCATCCCTTGTGAAGCAGTGTGGCTTGTCCAACATATCATCCCAGGCAGACAGACATTGGATCCTTAGAATGACACCAGTGCACTTGAGCCAATTGTTAAAGCTGATCATCTCTTGTCTCTTTGTATTGTGGTACTCATTCTTGGTGAGGGCAAGATGCTGCTCCAGGGTCAGGGTTATACCAGCCTGGGCTACATAATCGAGAGCTCCTTCTACTCTCCTTTCATGAAGTCCAGGGAGGTATCGTCTTCAGGTCATTCACACCAGCATGGACAATGACGTGAGTCATATTTGTACTTGCTTTGGAGTGACTTGAGCGTGTGCTATGTGATGGATCCTAGTCTCCGGACAGACAGCTCACAGTCACCTTCTCCTTGTTCAGCCTGGTCAGCGGAGACATCAGTGTGGTCTGCACTATGGAGTCACCTATTACTAGTGTATCAGGCAAGGTGTTTGGCCTTAAGGGCTGTGGGATTGGTTGACACACTGATTTATTGGAGAGTATGTGTTGCATGTGTTTTGTTTTGGGTGGTGGATTTTTGGATGTCTGCTTTACAGGAGCACACTGTTGTTTTGGTAAAGTTTTTATTAGAGCCTCCGCATGTCTTTGTAAGTTTTTATGTGTTTGGCCTTTGCAGTTGTAGGTAGGTCTATGTGGGACCTTCGGGATGCCAGTTGTGTTATTGTAGGTGCCATCTCCTCCCCGTCTGGTCATGCCAGCCCTGAGTTGAGAGAGTTCAGCCTCCAGTTTGGACATTGTCCACCATTGGGGTACTCTTCAGGTAGATCTTTTTATCTTATCTCCGTACAGACATCTTCCTGTTTTCTGCACCAGAGTCCCAAGTTCTCTTGCATGGAAAGTGGATATCCTGTCTTTTTCTTGGAAAGGGATGTTTCTCTATGCCTTCCCTCCCTTTCCTGTTATACTGAGGATCCTGCTCAATGTAGAGCAAGACTCTCCCAAAATCTTGCTGGTGACTCCCTTTTGGTCCAAACAGCATTGGTTCCCACTTCTTCTGCACCTAGCCAAGGGCAATCACCACATGTTACCTCACAGGGTGGACCTACTCACACAAGACAAAGGGTCTCTCATCCATCTTCACTTATCCACTCTTCAGCTGACACTGTGGGAGATAGGATTTTGATCCCTTTTTGGCACCTTTTTTCTGAGGAAGTGCTTTGAGTTCTGCAGGAGGCCAGGAATCCCACTACCAGGAAATTCTATGTGTCCAAATGCAAGAGATTTTCTGTCTGGTGTCTTGCTCATAATCAGGATCCACTTTCAGTGGAGACTTCTCTGGTTTTCTCTTATTTGTGTGAATTGCTCCATGCTGGCTCAGTGTATTCTTCAGTTAAAGCTCACCTTTCAGCTATTTCTGCTTGTCTGCATTTGACTCCTCCTTTGGTCTCTAGGTTTGAGGTCAAACAAGTTCTTAAAGTCATCCTTCATATTAGACCTCCCAGGAAATCTAGTGCACCTTCCTGAGATCTTAATTTTGTTCTTAAAAAATTGACTCAGGTTCCTTTTGAGCCTGCAGCTTCAGCTTCCTTGCAGCATTGTACTTGGAAGACTCTTCTTCTTTTAGCCCTTACTTCAGCTAAGAGAATTTCTGACCTTCGCGCACTTATGACTGTTCCTCCTTTTTTCATTTTTCATAGGTACAGGGTGACTCTTCATACTAATTCTCCTTTTATGCCCAAGATGGTTAATGAATTGTCTCTTAATTAATCTATTAATTTGCCCATGTTTTCCTTCTCCACACTCTGCTAGTGAGAAGGTTCTTCACAGCTTGGAATTGCATAGGCAGTTCAGGTATTATTTAGATAAGACTAAAGCCATTCGCAAGTCTGAGTAACTTTTTAATTCTTTTCATCCCAGATCTCTAGGTTTGGCTGTTTCTAAACAAACCATTTCCTCATGGATCTCTAAGTCCATTTCCTTTGATTAGTCCTTTCATGGGAAAAGTCTTTCTGCCACTGTAAAGGCTCATTCTACCAGGGCTATCACTTCCTCTGGTGCTTTTCTTAAAGGATTGAATACCAATTCCATACCTGAGGCTGCTACTTCGACGTCTGTCCAGACCTTCACTAAGCATTATAAATTGGATGTTGTTTCCAGAGCAAGATCTGGCTTTGCCAGAGCTGTCCTGCATGGGTTTCTTGAGGGCCCTGCTGGGCCTTCCTCCTACCAAGTTTCTTATTGAACTTTTGTACTCTCCCATTAGTAAAGAATACTGCAGCAGTGATATGGGAAGGACATAGCACAGTTGTGTAAAATCTTACCAAATCAGTAGATGGCCTTCTTTTCACTTCTGTAGTATTCACTCCCTCCCTCCTCCCGCTTTTTTCTTCTCTTTCTTTTTTTCCTTCTGGATACACATGTTCCTCCTTCTCTCCTTGGACTGTTGTTTCTCCTGGGGATGTTCATTTCTGAGGTATATACATCCCTACATCACCTTTATACCCTACTCCGTGAGTGGGGAACATACATGTGACTTATGATGTTTTTAAAATCCTAAGGATTTGGTATGCTGGACAAATGCTGGACTAACATGCACAAACTTGGTCGCTAGTGTAACTATAAGGATATTCTATAACTAGCGATGTGTTTAGAGTGGATTTAAAGCAAAGTAAGATGACCCTATGTATATGTTGTGTATTTAAAGTCAGAGAGTATATCTACATGTTTAGGGTGGTTGCTAAAGATATTTGTTAACCTTTAAGTATTAGCGACTGCATTTCTGAGCTGGAAGTAGCCTCAGAAGTTTCATTTTGCGCTGGTTCCTGGTAAATAACAGTGTCTAATTTCTCAGTAATTATATACCTGCCCCCATGCCATGAGGACATCATAGGACATTCTATTATATCTTTGTTTTCTAATTCTCCTTCTGGCCTCCCTCCTTTTTACCTAGGTGACTCCTTTGTGAACAAGCCCCAGAATACATTGTATAGAAAGGGACAAACCTCCCTGCTGAAACTAGTGGAAGTCGCTGCCCTCTAAAGTATAAAACAAGGTGGTTAAAGTAGTACTTATTACCTTAGGCTGGAAGTTGCCGTGTAGGATCCTCGGCTACCTTAGTTTCAGGTAATCCACCTGGATTTTACCCAATATTACTTCCCCAAGAAATACTGAACTTTCAGTGTCCTGCCTCCTAAAAACTCAGAATTATACTCAACATTTGGATAATTTCCTAAAAAATTGGATTAAAAATAAACCAAAAAGATAAGGAAAAAAAAAAAAAATCTTTACAATTAGGCTATATACCCAGCTGAGCTTTACTTCCTGGGTTATAGTAGTGGACGGTTGTAGCCCCGCTACGTTCGCCTTCACTACGCTCAGGCTCACTTCGCTCCCCTCCCTGCCCCCATATCCCACCCGCCCCTACTACCTCTACATTTATAACCATAAAACCACACCCTTCATCCCCAGGTCCAATCATATTAGCCTTCTATTCAATCACTCTCCCTATCACAGGAGATACATCTTATCCCACGCCCATCCACTACCGCCTCGTCTTTCTCTCCCTAACTTCTTACACATCCATTCCTTCAAAGGCACCTGTAAGTGCATCCTTGTGAACCATATCCCAAAAGTCCTTAAAGATGTGGTACCTTATGCTAATACCGCTCCTAATAACCTCCTATCTTACAACCTTATATGAAACCCAAACTTGTTTAGGGATCTCAGCTTCCAGAGCTGAGACCAACACTCCAGAAATTAATCTCCTGAACTTTTATCACACTCAGGGTACATGGGTGGACACTACTTCTTGCTCCATGCTTCCATACCCTCATACCTCAATAAATATCAACCTTAAACAGAAGCATACCTATAAAATTGTAAATAAATTCCTAAAGCTTATCTCCAAATTAAGACTAAATCTACTTAGACATGGGGACATACATCCTAACCCTGGTCCTGCCAATATTATCCAACAATCCCCTCTCTTCATGGACCTCAAAAACAATCCCATTACGGTACGCCCTACTAACTCACTTCTTACCTGCCATCTGAACATTAGAAGTATTAACAATAAGGTACATGAACTTCATGCAGTTATAGCTGACCTCTCCCCAGAGATCTTGTGCCTAACTGAAACATGGCTTAAACCATCCACTATGGACAATGAAATACTTATCCCTGGGTATAATATTTATAGGAAAGACCGAATCTCTAGAAAAGGAGGAGGGGTTGCCATACTCTGTAAATCCAATCTAACTGCTTCTATCGATGTCAATCAACCACCTCAGATTAACAATGCTGAGATCCTTATTTCTAGGCTTCAAATCAATATTACTAAATTCATCTATATTATCTGTGTGTATATTCCCCCAGGTAAGAACGTAGATACTCTTGAAGCTACCTTACACTGGTTATCAAGTCACTTCCTCAGGAAACCATAGTCCTTGGGGACTTTAATATAGACTGGACTTCCTGTTCCCTCAAGCCCCTCCACTCATATAAACCTACACTCCTTCACGCAAATCGTTAACACGCCCACTAGGATAAACAAATCTAACCAAAAGAGAGTATACTTGATTGGGTGCTTATCAATAGTGATCCTAACCAATATACATCTGGTTCTCTCCCTGATAGCCTAAGTGACCACCACCTTACCTACATTATTAAGCACAAAATAGCCATCCCAAAACATTCCACACTAAGATTAATTAGAAATAAAAAAATTTGACCCTACTAGATTTCAACTAGAATTAAACTCTTGCAACTGGACGATACTAAAATATTTACCCCTAGATGAAGCAGTGCAGTATTTCAACAAAAATTCCTGGAAATTCTTAATTTTCATGCTCCTATTCGGTCTAGGAAGACTAAGACAGGAGATGTCCCGTGGCTCTCCAAAGAGACCAGGCAGAAAATTAATCTTAGAAATAAAACATGGTCGGTATGGCGAAGCAATAAACTACCAGTTGATCAGATTAAATATAGACAACTTAGGAATGAAACCAAAAGACTAATCTTACTTGATAAAAGACAATACTATTGGAAACTGCAAACTGAGCATACAAACTGTCCACAAAAGTTCTGGGCGGGCTAAATAATCTTCTACACCCAGGACGCTCCACTACCCCTGTCCCTGCTACACTCATAGATAAACCATCGGACATGATCTCAAATAGTTTCAATTGCTTCTTCACTGAGACAATCCAAACCCTGTCTAATCAACTGCCACTTAACTCTCAAAGCCTTGATACTCCCACCTATAAAAACATTCCCCAATTTACCTTTCAGCCTGTAGCAACTTCTTTCATCTGTAAATTAATCAAAAAACTAAAACCTACCACACTCTCAGCTGATCAACTTCCAGCTGAATACTTGCAAAAATCAGCTGAAGCCATTGCCTACCCTGTGTCAATACTCATTAATCGGACCCTAACAGAGGCCAAAATCCCTGATATCTGGAAGGTATCCTATGTAATTCCTCTCCATAAAGGTGGCACTTCCACAGACCTCTCGAACTACAGGCCCATATCCATACTGTCCCCCCTAGCAAAAATAATGGAAAAATGCGTGCAGAAACAGCTTATGCAACACTTACTTGACAATCACCTATTAGTTGACACTCAGCATGGTTTCCGACCTCTCCATAGCACTACCTCAGCCCTTCTTGTCTTCTCCAATACCATAAATACCTATCGTAATAACAATAATATCTCCTCAGCATTATTCTTGGATCTGTCCAAAGCCTTTGATATGGTGGACCATAAATTACTAATTGATACATTGCATTCATTTGGTCTGGACACTACTGCTATTCAATGGTTTAGATCCTACTTAAATGGTAGAAAACAAGCAGTTTTATGGCAGACCAAACTTTCTAACTTTCAACCCAATACTCTGGGAGTCCCACAAGGATCCATCCTAGGACCACTATTATTCTCAATCTTCATCAATGACCTGCACACAGTTGTATCAAATGCTAGTTGCATTCAATATGCAGATGATTCCACGCTGATTTGCTCTGGAACATCCCCTATAGAGTTACAATCTTTGACCCAAACTACTTTCAGCAAAGTAGAAAACTGGCTCTCTAGTCATCGTCTGATACTTAATCCAAAAAAAACAAAAATGTTACTGTTTTCACCGACACAAAGGTCAAGCCCCCTCAACTTTACAACCCAAGCAAAGGACGGGACAATAATCTCTCCGGATCCCTCGACAAAATTATTATGGGTAACTATAGATAACAACCTAAAATTTGATACTCATGTAAACCTAATGATTAAATCAATCAATAAGAAACTAGGTTCGCTATATAGAATAAAAAGCTTCTTGAGCCCCCAAGCTAAATCTGCCATTGCCCAAACCCATCTCCTCTCTACCCTACTGTACTCATCCCCCTTACTACATAATATTAATAAAACGATCATGAACAAGCTCACTATCTGTTATAATCACATTGCTAGGTTTGTTACTGGGTTACCATATAGAACCCACCACTGTACCAACTTAACCCAGCTTAACTGGCTTGAGCTACCGAAACTAATTTCTTATAACCTACTAGTACTGACCCACAAAATTTTATATAACCTTGAATACCCTCCCTCACTCAAAAATTGATCTCCTTGCAATAACCCTCGACCACTGAGGTCATCCAGTCGTCTCCTTATACAAACAAGTAAAACTAATAACGCAGCTGGTGACTCTCTCCTTACCAACTCCCGAGGGAAACCTTGGAACATACTCCTCCTGATATTACCTCACTCCCTCTTTAAACCAATTTAAAACTAAACTAAAAGGCTACCTGGGGTCTGATATTACCTGCCATTGCTTTAACCCTGGCTAGCTATCTCTCTGAATATACTACTCCTAGATCCTGGTTATCTGAGTAATCCTTATTATAATAATTTGCTGTCATCATGTATAATTATTAAGTAAACTAACTAAATTTAAGCTATTAATTTACATATCATGTAATGACTAACCTCACCTTGCTTTAAATGTTTATGTTTTTTGTTACTTCTGTAAATGTCTCATATTGTCTTGCTTGGAGCTTTTCTCCCCGGGCCTCCGCTGTAAATGGACATGTATCCAGTCGGACTATCCCGGTTAACAAATGTAAAATAAAATAAATAAATAAATAAACCTAGGCAGGGAATCCCTTTAGTAAAGAAAACTGCAACAATGAAGAGAAGGGCATCTACTGTTATGTTAAGATGTTACACAACTGCACTTTCAATAAACAAGAACTAAGTTTCAGTTACAGATGTATCCCTTAACGGCTCAGGCTGCCCACTGGCAGAGGACAAGGCAGCCTGAGCTGTTAAGGGATACATCTGTAACTGAAACTTACAGGTAGCCATAGTACTGAAAGCAAAGTAATAGGGGATTGGACAGACAAGTACTAGTATAAAAAGTGGATTGGACAGACTAAACATCAGTATAAAAAGGGAATTGGACAGACAGGTAGCAGTATGAAAAGGAGAGTGGACAGACAATTATCAGAATAAAAAGGAGAATGGACAGACAAGTACAAGTATAAAAAGGGGATTGAACAGACTAAGTGTCAGTAGAGGTAGTTTAATACAGATACAGTGAAGATGTTTGTGTCCAAAGCATTCAAAATACTGTTTTAATGGAAAATTGAATATAGAGATTTCAGTAGAATAAATTGTGTGTCAGTTAATGTAGCCTGTCTTTAGTAATCAAAAAGATGAAAATTATGAGACACTGAAAGAAAGTCTAGGAATTTATAGGACTGAGGCTTTAATAGTTCATCCTGTCATCCTGTATTTGTGTCCCCTAGCATTCATTGCCTGCTGTATGACCTTGAGTAAGTCTCTTAACCATTCAGTTCTCTTTAGACGAGATGTTTTTTTTTTTTTTTTTTTTTTTTTTTTTAATTTATTTAACATTTGTTGACTGGGAATGTCCGACTAGGTTCCACAGAGCCTGTTTTCAGCAGAGGCCCGGGGAGAAATGCTCCAGATAACAATAATAAAGATGTTAACAGGCAATGTTGTCTAGTGGGTTTTTCTTATTTTTATTTATCTTCACATTACCTGTCTAAATGTTGTAAAGCATTTCTTGATGCATCTGAGCATAAATATATAATAATTATATATGTACGGCTAGACCAAAACTAAAGCCGTACATATATAATAATTATATATGTACGGCTTTAGTTTTGGTCTAGCATTTTGCATGTTGTCTTAATCTGATAATTTTAACATAGAAGCAAGGTAGAAGCTTGGCAAACCATCAATCTAAAGTGCGAGATGTGGAGCTCCATCTGAATGTGTACTGATTCTAAGATTACAGTATCATGGGGACTTCCCCTAGCTCCAAGCTACAGTGATCTTAGAATTAGTGCATATAAATGGCATGGCATGTGCAGTGCAGGGGGAATGCTCCTTGAAAAAAATGCTTTAACAGTGAGTTTAAGTTTTGGCTGTTATTCCCCAAACGTGGACATTAGGGTTTACACTTTTGAATGTCAATCACTTACATGTACAGCCACGGTGCTGCAGCGGCTAACATTGTCACCTCACAGCAAGAGGTTCCCTGGTTTGATCCTTGGCTGGGATGCCTTCTGTGCGGAGTGTGCAGCTTCTCCCTGTGGTCGCGTGGGTTTCCTCTGGGTGCTCCGGTTTCCTCCCACCTCCCAAAGACATGCTGTAGGTGGATTGGACACTCTAAATTGGCCCTAGGTGTGAGTGCATATGTGTATGTGCCTTCTGTGGAAGGTTGAGCGCTGGGCAGGCAACACAACACCATAAAACTCCATTGCCAATCATGAGCGGACAGATGATCCGCTGTGGCAACCCCTAACTGGGAAAAGCCAAAGAAGAAGAAGAAGAAGAAGGTCAATCACTTACATCCTGATATTTTGCCATGCAACCCTTCTGCACAGTTGTCATTTCATCAATTCAGCAATATGAGGATGTCGTTGATCTGTAAGATGTATGAACCTTTAATGCTTACTATAATCCTCAATGCCTTATCAAAATAAATAAGTAATAAACCCCCCCCACAAATCAATGATTTGTAAGCATCAACATACACTTCCTGAACAATACAAAGTGTGGCACTCAAGCTTTTGGCATTTCTGGCTGACTGTAATCCGCGGTGATTTATTTGATATTCAAGATATTAAAATGAACAGGCTAAAAGAAATAAAAAGGAACACACACATCAAGTGTGAGCAGTGTTATGCACTTTCTGAACCATGTAGAAGTATGAAACTTGAATGTCTTGCATTATTGACTGACTTTAATCCTAAATGATTAACTAGCAAATTAATCATTCTACGAGGGGAAGGTGTAGCACTATACAACAAAATCAGTGACAGTAAAGAGGCATGGGGGTTATAATGTCTTGCATTATATATACTTTTTGTATGAAATAAGAAAAACGCCGTACCAGAAGTTGCAGAAAAACACTGAGGATTAAAGGTTTAGTTGAAAGTTCTGATAGAGCATTTTTCTTATTTTATACAGTGAGTTGTTTATGTTGTGTGGTTACTAGTTTCTCTGCAATATGTTTTGTGTGCTCAGAAAGAGATATCTGAGGTATATTCACTTAAAGTGGCTATTACTGCTCTGTGTGTGTGTGTGTGTGTGTGTGTGTGTGTGTGTGTGTGTGTGTGTGTGTGTGTGTGTGTGTGTGGACAACACACATTAAATGCTTACTTAACTTTTGCTTTGGATATAAAATACTTCGTTAAACAACAAATACATATGCCACAGCAAGTTTGATACATAAGATTGATGAACTAATAAAAAAATATATTGCAAACATACAAATACATTACTAAAAAAATAAAACAAATCCAAACAAATTAACAGGTAGCCCATTCTCTAAATGCAATAATGCCCAACAGGGTTTGTGTCATTGACATCCTTCCAGGGGTGAAGATGCCCTCTGCCTTTGATGTTGGGCCTCACAACACCCCTGGGCATTCATTATTTTCCCAATAATGCACATTCTGTTAGTCATTATTGCTTACTTATTTTATACTGAAAGATTTCTGCAGATAAACTCAGATCAAAAATTAGTAGTTTGCATTTTCTTAAACAAAGATGACTAGCACAAAATTATATTGCTCTTACTTTCAGGGTGATGTTCCAGTAATGGTGTCTTTTTCTTAGGCTTGACTTAAGGAATACTTTCTTAGTACCTAGGTCTCAGATGCTATATACAATAGTTTTGGATGTCTTTATATGGAGATGGCAGTATTTGCCATTCCTATTGTCAACACATATATGCTGACCTTTTTAGGGTTCTTGAATGTGCACAGTGTATTTATTTATCTTTTGCAACTATTTTCCCCTGTAGCTGAGCATCAGTGGACCCTGAAGACTTTCTTCATTCATCAGGTCTACAAATGCCTCCTGGCCTCCCTGGACTTGCTCAGTTAGGGTGTCAGGGTAGACGAGGAGATTAAAGGATCCTAGGACCATGTCATGCTGCCCCAGGGTATTTATACCTATTTTTCCCACTCCATGCATCCACAGCAGTGTTCTGTAGTAGGACAAGCATAGGAGGGACCTGACTAACTCACTCCTCACTTCCAGAAGAAGCTGACATTGACAATTTGCCCCACCCATTCTAGGAAGCAACCCGACCACTGCTGGAGAAATCTAACGGTGTGCCCTGTGGACACCTCTTTACCTTCCCCTCCATCCACCTAGGACAGGCACGCCCATGTTTCCTGACAGTGCAACAGATGCCTGAACTGCTAATCAAACTCAGGTATTTAGCAGCATGGTCAGGGCTTTATCCCCCTCCTCCATCGGCATGGAAACAATGTGATTATTGATAATACTCACTGTATAGTATGTGCATCTTCAAGTTTTCTGAGATCTCTTCCCAGTTTGCTTCTTATGTGAAATGCCACTCTTCTGGGTGGGTGGCAGACATACTTTAAGCTGAATTGTCTATGTGCAGTTTGACTTGGAAGTTTTTTTTTTTTTATCTTCAGAGTACCATTGACAGTAAGAAAAGAACACAGCAAATGCCTAAACTGATATCAACATGTATTACAGTCAAACCAAAAAAAATTAAATAAATAAAAAAATAAGAAAAGTCAGCTCAGTATGAATAAAATGAATGCAGTAAGGCACCAGCAAATGTGTTGGGCTCAACTCTTCATGAATGCAAATCTTTTAAACACTGAATACAGACTAAAGCAAGTTTTATATATGATTTCCTATAGTAATTCCAAGTCGTGAAATTATGAAAAACATGCAAAATTATAGAGAATGAGAATTTTCACAATCAAGATCCAGAGTCAAGCATGAAAGTCTTATATGACAGTGAATCAAATACAAATTTTTATTTGGCTTCCTTTAGAGTTTCTTTTTTCCTCAATGAAATTTTCAAGAGAATTTAAAAGTCTTCATGAGAAGAATTTGACTCCATTGTTACAGATCATAACATTTTGATCATCTCAGAGCAAAGTCACTTAAATGCTAACAGCATTTGAAGTGAGGGGGGGAATATATGTGTATATGTGTGTATATATATATATATATATATATATATATATATATATATATATATATATATATATATATATACATATATATATATATATATATATATATATATATATATATATATATATATATATATATATATATATGGGATCCGGACACATGCTCGACTAACATATGTCCGAATCACAAAACATCAAACACACACATACATGAAAGCGCTTAACATCGACAAGCGCTTCTGTGTATGTGTGCCTGTTTCGTAGATCGGACTACAGTGTGGGTAAGGGAAAATTCCCTTTTCCCCACTGTAGTGTGATCTCAGAGTGAGAATAATAAAGTAGGGGGGTGTGAGGGGGTGCAGGGGATGAAGACCCCCTGCAGAAACGTAATTTTTTTTGAACTACACATACACGGAAGCGCTTTTCGATGTTAAGCGCTTTTGTGTATGTGTGTTCGATGTTTTGTGATTTGGACATATGCTAGTTGAGCATGTGTCCTAGACCCATATATATATATATATATATATATATATATATATATATATATATATATATAGATGTATTTTTTTTTTTTTGCAGAGGTGTAATCCCATCTGAATTCCTATGGCAGTTGCACCCACACCTCCTTAATTATGTATACCAACACCAAGACTGCATCATCTTGTGGAAAGGTAGAATCTCCAGGACAATGCCACCTTGATAATGTGAGGAAAGACATGCAATCCACACATTAATGATCACTAGTACTGGAGTCACTCATTAGTGCATTGAAGACAAGCATAGCTTCCACTGTACAACCACAGAAGTGGAGAGGCTAAGAAGGGAAACAGAATAAGGTGCAAGAAGAGCTGTAGTCAAGCAGTTCAAAGTTCAAGCAGCTGTAGCCATGCCAGTATCATCAAGGGACTTACTCAATACCATGTAAATTGGTTTATAAATATTTATAAAGGAAGTTTATAAAATGAGTTTGAAATTACTGATCTAAACACAGTCCTCATATGTTTTATTCTTCACATTAAAAGTTAACCTCATCTTTATTTTAACTTTATACATTTGAATTAATATGTGCATCCATTTATTCTGAAACTCTGTTGCAACTGGTTCAGGTCAGTATTTACAGTTTGTGTTTTCATAGTTAAATACAATATATTAAAATATTGTATATGAATATATAAAACATTGATAAAGTAGATATTTTGTTTCCGCAGTTACTACTGCTGTCTCATAGAGCTTGCTTCTCCATTTTAGTTCGTCGCTGGGGTAAGTTTGGTACAGAATATGCAAATTCTCCATGTGTTTTTGTGGGTATTTGAAAGGTTCTTCAGTCCCTCTACCCCAATATTCCAAAGATATACCAAAGGTGCAATGGCAGTTTTGTAAATTACCTAGTGTGTGTGTGTGTGTGTGTGTGTGTGTGTGTGTGTGTGTGTGTGTGTGTGTGTGTGTGTGTGTGTGTATGTATCTTACAATGGTTTGGCACCCAATTTAGTATAAGATCTCCGCCTTACACTCATTTAGTCCTGTGATGACCTTCAGCACTCCACAACCCTGAAATTAATTAAATAGGTAAATGGAGAATGAATAAACAAATAAATATTTTATTGATCAAAGTAAGCGTTCATTTTTTGTTGGGACATGGACAGTTTTCCATGCTCTAGTAGTACATTTTATTTTGGCTGCCAGTAAGACCCAAAGCTAGGAACTCAGACTATTACTAACAGGCTGAGATGGAGGCATTGAAAAGTACAAGTTATATAGATGCAGCCATATTATCTGACCTCAACATCTATATACAATGTTGAATTTGCAGGCAAAAATTATTCTATCAGGAATACTCGAGACATATAACTCCTTGCACCATTTCACTGTGCTGGAACTCCCACAAGCAGTATAAGCCATGGGGAACACTTTTGAAATCTCTTTAGGGTACAAAGTGCCGTACATAAGAACTTCCTTGAAAAAAAAATATGACTGTCAGAAAAAAAAACTGAAAGATTATATTAGGAAAAAGCCAAAACTAGCATTTTTCTTTCAATCTATTTCCTTATCATAGTTCTCAAATACAAAAATCCAAAATTTAGCAGGGATGTAAATGTTTATATATTGGATGAATATCTGTTGGAAATGTACGTGCATTTCTGAATTTTGATAAAACTGCAAAACTATTAGTATTAAATAAAACTATCCCTAACAACTTCACTCTACCTTCGAAAAAATCAACCTCACGCCCTACTTTTCATTTTCAACCCATTCCAACATCATATATTCTAACCCTTCTACAGAAACTGAAACCATGCTCCCCCTCAGCAGACCAACTACCTGCTGAATTCCTACAACAATCCGCCAAAGCTATTGCCTATCCCATTTCTATCCTGATCAACAGAACTATTACTGAAAGTTATATCCCCAGTTTATGGAAAATTTCCCATATTATCCCCTTCCACAAAGGAGGACAATCCACTGAACTCTCCAATTACTGCCCCATTGCCCTCCTCTCACCTCTAGCAAAGATCATGGAAAAATGTATCCACAAACAATTGCTTGACCATCTAATACAAAATAACCTACTAGCCAACTGTCAACATGGTTTTAGACCCTCACATAGCACTACTACTGCCCTTCTTTCCTTCACAGATTGTATCAACAGCAACCGCAACCTTAACAAACTGTCTTCAGCCCTATTTATTGACCTGTCTAAAGCTTTTGACATGGTAAATCACCAAATTCTCATCACTATACTGAAATCCCTGTCACTAGATACATCCTCCATAAAATGGTTCCACTCTTACCTAGATAAAAGACAACAGGCAGTACTGTGGCACAAGTCTCTCTCTACTCACCTGCCTGTCAACCTCGGAGTCCCTCAAGGGTCCATCCTTGGACCTCTACTTTTTTCCATATTCATCAATGACCTCCACCTTGCCATCCCCCAAGCTACATGCATACAATATGCGGATGACTCTACACTGATATGCTCAGCCCCCTCCTCTTCTGAACTTCTCTATCTTACTCAACAAGTATTTAACACAGTTGAGCAATGGTTCACACATAGATGCCTTTGCCTAAATCCCAAAAAGGCTAAACTCCTTCTTTTCTCTCCTACTAAGAAATCCCCCCCCCCATTAGATTTCTCAGTTAACTCTAACAATAAAACCATTATATCAAATAAACCACACAGCGAAAGCCAGAAAAACAAAAAGATAGATTTATTCCTCTAGCGCCTCGACCACAATAAGCCTTCAAGGAGTAATACATAGCATTATCTAAACCTTTTATAGTACCAGCTCTCATTAATAAAATCAAACAATTTATCAATCAAACAATTAAAATATTAATTCAAGCAAAATTTAAAGTAACATCTATTAAATTCATACAATACTTTTCCAGCAACATTCTGTATTTAAACCCCTTGGAATTAATGTATCAAATTTTAAAATAAACAATGTTTCTTTTCTTAAAAGCTTTAATTTATACATTTCTTTATCTAAGTATTTCATGTCTACCTGTTCCAGAATAGTAGCTTTTAAATGTTCTGTACTTCCATCATGGCATTTATTAAAATGAAGAGCCAAAGGGCTCTCCATTTTATTAGCCCTAATATCTCTTAAATGTTCCAGTAAATGCGTTTTGAACATTCTCTTTGTCTGCCCAATGTAAAACATGTTACAGTTACACTTAATAGCATAAACAACTCCCTCTGTGCGACAATGAAATATTCCATTCCTACAATAATATCGCCAGGTTTGCAACAGGCAACCCATTTAGAATCCATCACTGCCTTAATTCAAAGCAGCTAGGATGGCTTGAACTACAAAATCTAATTAAATTTCATCAGCTAACTATAGCCCACAACACTCTTTACAAACCATCCAAAACACCTATTCTTTCCACACTAATCACTCCCTATAAAAACCTGGAATCCTTAAGGTCTTCTCAGAAACTTCTAGTACATACAACTAAAACAAACAATAAAGCTGGTGACTCCCTTTTTTCTAATATAGTTGGAAAAGCCTGGAACCTCCTTCCAAATGAACTCTCCACACTTCCCTCACTACCCTGTTTCAAAAACAAATTGAAAGTATTCCTCAAAACTCATTGGTTATGCCCATGCTCTAAACCTGACTAGTCTAACTGTCTTTATATACTCTGATCTTCCGAACCCATTAACGCATTAAAAGCAACTCCTTCCTTATTAAACTATGTTAATAATTATCTCTTGAATACCTTGATTGTATTTGCATTCCTTTATTATGCCTGTATTTCTGCACTGTAAACTATAGATTGTACTTGCATCCTTTATTATGCCTGTATTCTGCGCTGTAAATTTTACGGTGATAACCTGTTATACATACTGTAAATAGCTTTTATCTATCTCATGTATCCTAAGATGTTGTGTTAATTGCATTGTCCTAGCTTTGGAGCTTAACTCCTCGGGCCTCTACTGAAAATGGACATGTATCCAGTTGGACTAGCCCGGTCAACAAATGTAAAATAAATAAAATAAATATTGCAGTATAATCCTATTACAGCTTTTACATTTTCTTTAAAGGGAAATTGTTTCAAAAGCAACAATTCACAATGAAATTAAACAAGGCAGTGAGACTCATGAACCATTTTCAGTTGAGAGCACATGGCTAATTGGCATTAGTTGCCCCCCCTTCTGCTGTATTTACATGTAGCTTCACCAGTAAAGTCTGTCTCTCTGCTAATGGGTGCTCTCATAAAGCAGTAGTTGGAGAGCAATGTCTGAATGCTCTCTCTGCATCGTGGTAAACCTTTATGAATCCTGGGGTCTGAAGAGGTTTGTGATTTATATTATCAAATGTTCAAGAAAAATGTCATACCTGCTGTGTGAAAGGACTGCCTGATTTTCCCCCACAATTCATATGGATTGAATATTTTATCACTAACATCTTAGGAATAGTGTGACATATAGTGGCAAAGAATGTAATATAAGGGAAGTCTGCACTTCTACTTTGAAAGAAATACCTTTACATGGTTCTATGATTTTTCCAGAAGCTTGCAGTCAACAGAATTTTTGCTGTTAGTGTCACATGGATATTATAAGATATGTATTCAAAACCTAAAAATAGCATGGATCTGCAGCACAGCAGGTGGGAGTCCCAACTGCAACCCAGGGGACTTGGGAATTCAGTTAGTGGTCCTGGCACTGGAGAAGCTAGGCAGTGAAGGTGAAAAGTGATGAGGTGTGGGTATCTCACTTTTCGTATGGAGTGGTTAAGATGGGGTGGCCCTGGGTGTGCACATGCAGTGCTGTGGTTTATCTAGTAGAAACCAGGGAAACCTCCATCCATGCTTTAAGCCATGAAGCAGGGCAACTCCCCTCATGGAAATAGGGGGTGACTAGCATGGTCAGCCCATTGCACTCCCCCTTCCCTAGTGAAGCCAAGCAAGTGGCGAGATAGGACTCCATTAAAAAAAAATCCCACCCATTATGACTGAGGGTCAACTTTGCCCTGGTGGTGGGGAATGAATATGTCCTTTGGACAGGATGGACAGGCTGGGGCTGAAGACTGGCAAGTGTCAGGGGTAAAATACAAATACAATGTAACCTCACAGTGTAGTTTTACTAAAATGGTTAAAACACATAATTTAAACCTGGTTGACATTGCTTCCTAAGGCTTCCTATAACACTCCCTTAATATTTCTAATTCCTTAGATTTTGCACCTCACCTGAGATACCTAGTAATTAATGTTTTCAGTTCTTAATTGGTAGCAGCATTTGTGATTCCATGCCTTGATAACTCTAATGTGACATTTTTTCACACTGTTCAAGCCTTTGATGTAAAGACTGTGAGACGGAAGATGCCAAACATGTTATGTGCCGTTTACATTTATAAGATGGAAGCATGGGCTGAGTGAAGTAGAAACAGGAGAAACAGAGAACGGCTAGTCAACTTCTTAAAAAATATATATATACTGCAAAAATTGTGTTAGTGTAGCAGACATAGTAAAAACAGTTTCTACAATATACATTTATGAAACAAAACAGAATGGCTCCAAACTGTAACATCACAGGCCTTCTTCCACAGAAACATAGGCACACAGTGAACTGAATTGCTCTGTAAGATAATATATTGCAGTTACTGTAGCACTGCAATCCTCTTAACTTTTACAATGTGGTTTTACATGCACCTGTGTCTTTGGACTGAATGGATTAAGAAGGATGTTGTGTTACAGCAGCAGCTTGTAACCTTACATGGTATACAAGCTCTGTATGTTTGGGTTACACATTGAAGTGTGACGCCACGCATTTAATTCCCAGCTTTTGATTAACTGTACTGAGCTTTGATGCATACAGACAGGTTTTTATATACATAAACAAGATGTTTCTCACTTATGCAAATACAAAGGCACAGTATGTTTCAAGTATCACACACACACACACACACACACACACACACACACACACACACACACACACACACACAATTGTAGCACAGCTGTAGTAGTTATTCAGTGTATTTTCCAGCTCTAATAGTATGCATTGACGCTGTTATATATGTTTGTGTGATCACCATTTTTACAGCAGTCTTTATTACTTTTTAGGATTGAAGCCAGAAGAAAAGGTCACCAATAGTTAGCTGCTTGTGGTTTTAATTCTGCAAACACTGCTAATATATGTGTTAAAGCAGTCTGTATTTTCATTTAATTTTAACTCATTATCTTAGAGTCTGCTTGCCTGTCACAGAAATTTGGATGGCTTCTAGTTTGTTGATGCACAGCATGAGACCTATTTGGGTAAATACTGTTGACATAATGCTTTTAGTTGAACTTTACAGTAAGGAAAGTACAGTTGTGTGAGTAAATTTACCGTAACAGTACATTTTCAAATTATCACTGCTGCAGTAGCTTAAGATATATGGGTTATACCCTGCATAGGATATACCATCTGGCCAGTTTCCAAAGCTTCAAGGCACCTTCCAGGTGCTCAAACTATTAGCTTGAGCTAAGCTGACTAAAAGACAGGTTTGGGCTACAAGCCCCTCAGATCTTTCAAGATAACTGAGAGAGGGAGGCTGAGACCTGAGAGGACATTGCTAGGAACAGTAAAAAAAAAACAACAAAAGTGCACACCCTGACTTAAAAAAAAAATGAGGGGATGGAAGATGGAGTGGCTATTGCCGCAGTGATCTTTCAAAAATCTACTGTTATGAAAAGTTTACTTACACAGCTGTACTATGTTCATCATATTGATCTATTGATCACTGCTGCAGTAGCCTTAGCTATATGGATAGATTATAATATCTTAGAACAACTGGGAGGTATAAGGGGAAGGGTCCAGATGTCCCTGGAGAATGGACCTAACAAAGCCTGGCCTAGACATGGTGAAGGAATCTAGCTTGTAGTGCTTTTAGTAGTATGCACAGAAGATCAAGTTGCTGCTTCTAGAATACAACCCTTTCCAAAAAGCTGTAGATGAAGCCAAGGCCCTGGATGAGTGGGTCTTGACCCCGCCTGGATTAGTTTTGTCATGGTGGGAATAACAAAGCTAATAATCCAAGGCAACCATGTGGAAATAGTCTGCTATGACACAGATTTTCGCCTCTTTTCACCTTCAAAAGAAATAAGCAACTGATTGGGCATTGTGAAAGATTTTGTTCTGTCAAGATAGTACCTGTGAAATATCCTTTTTCTGTCATTTTAAGGTTCAGGGAAGAACACAGGGAGATGGATAGTTTGGCTTAAAAGTTAAGTTAGATACCATTTTAGGCATAAAAGAAGGATTAGTTCTTAAGGAAACCCTGTCTCTGTGGAAAATGAGATAAGGTTAACCTACCATAAAAGTCTGCAACTCAGATATCCTTCTTGCAGAGATCAGATCAACCAGTAAAACTGTTTTCCATGTTAAGAACCTCAAGTCAGCCAGGTGAGCTGGTTCAAATGGAGCAAGTGTTAAGCTTCTCTAGCAAAAAATTAAAATTCCAAGTTGGAACCACTGGTATTCTTGGAGGTTTCTTATGTAATACCACTTTCAAAATCATTTTGACATAAGAATGCCTTGAAAGAAGGGGATCCATAGGTAGACATGCAGAAATGATGGACAAATAAACCTTGATAGAGGAATAAGACAGGCCATAGGAAGGTAACTCACACAAATATTGTAAAACCAGAGAAACAGTAGTTCTGAATTGGTGCAGCTTATGTTATTGGCACCAACTAGACAACTATTTCCATTTTCTAATATACAATTTTCTACTGGCAGGCATTCTTGCCTTCGTTAATACCTGCTGCATATCCTCAGTAAACAGGTACCTAAAGGGTATTAAGACCTAATCACCTAGATAATGAGTTGACGTTGTTTTGGGGTTGGGATGTATAAAACACCCCTGTTATTATATGAGTAGATCCAGTCTTTGAGGTAGCTTGTGGTAATTCACCCTGGCCAATTTCAAAAGAAGGGAGAATGACTTTTGCTTAGGCCAGAAGGGAATCACCACAATGATCTTGGGATTTATTCTGAATTTTCATAAGTACCCTGGATATCAGTGGAAAGGGTGTAAAAGCATTCAGGAACATTCCTGTCCAAGGAAAAGAAAAGAAAAAGCATCTGTCTTCCATGCCTTTTTGCATGGAGTCCTGGAGTGGAATTTTGCCAGTTGATTGTTCAGAGGTGAGGCAAAAAGATCTATTTGAGGAACTGTCCACAGATGGATCAAACCTTGTAAGTCACTAATTTATTTTCCATTCATTGTACTGCTTAGCTTGTTTGTCACCCAATTTTGCTCTGATGGAATGCAGAATGCCTGTAGAGTAAGACTGTGTTGTAAAGATATATCCCATGTGTGACATCCCCATGCTGGGCCAGTAATGAAGGAGCCTGAATCCTCACCACTAACAATGGAGAGGGATGTTCACTTGGAATACAAATGGGTACACTCAGTATTTCCAGATGCAGAGCTCTCTGCATTAAGCACAATTTCCCTTAAGAGCACACAGGGAACACAATCAGCCCAGGGTCTGGATTTCTCTGTCTCCCTCCAGATCCCCAGTAAGACTCCACACTGGCACAGCTTCAGAGTTAAGTCTTCAGCTGAGTGCCAAAGCCAAGTCCTCCACCACTCTCTCTCTCTCTTTGAAACCAGTGCTTGGTGTCCTTGCCCCAATTAGCTGACACACTTACTCTTTGAGATTTAATTTTCATACACACACACACACACACACACACACACACACACACACACACACACACACACACACACACACACACACACACACCTGGGAGAGGCTGGCACAGATTACCCACTCTACCAACTTTGCCCAGAGTATAAGGTAGATTCAGTGCTACCATTCAGTTACTATAAGGCTCTTAAAAGGGTACCCAATTATAATGAGTGAAGTTAATATTAATACAAATGGTAATGTTCACCAAACAGCAAGGTGTTCAGGAGTGGAAAGAGTTATCACCAAATAAATATGTGAAAATACTCTAAAAGCTTAATTATTTAAAAAAAACAACCAGAATAAGAAGTTTAAATATATTTAATAATAAATAATAAAAGGACATGAAAATACTAAATATCTATCTACAGGAAACACTAGAGTTTCAGAACAGGGAATATTAAAAATAACACCAATGGAAAGTTTCACACAGTTAAAGAAAAACAGTATTTCTAATCTCACTATATTTTCCTGACTAATCTAAAAGAATTACTGTTCCCTAGGTAAGTTGCTTACTACAACAAGGAAAGATGATGTGGGTAAGTGGTCATTGTTGTCAGATCCAAGGTGGAGTGCAGACTGCTGAGAGCAAACTCCTACTAATAAGTAAATATTATTTTTGGCTTACAGAATGACATCACACACATTTGGTCATCTGACTATGTTTCCCATGCTATCACTAACAGAAGAAGCTGACAGGATTTTAGCACCTTTATGTTACCATACACACAGCTAGAGCTTTGCTCAGATCTCCTGGAAGTCATAAAACCATAAAACCATTCCACTCTTCCTACAGGAGCTACAACCTTTTCTCTAGCACAGACATTGTGTCTCTGGCTCTATTAAAAACTGTGGGATATCATCTTTATGGCTTAATCCATAAAGTAATTTAATTTCAGATATATTTTAAAGTTGCTGCAGCTGGATTGTGGTTAACCTCTGCTCTGCCAGTATCCTCTGTAGAAACATACATTTAATTCAGTCGCAATAATGCATGTACATTTTTTTTCTTTCCAGTATGGCACACTGTTAATACATTTTAAAATAAGCAACTTTGCAAATACATTTTTAAGCATAAACATCTGCAGAAACCAGTTTGATACACAAATGACATATAATTATTTAAAAAAATTCCAGCTAGCTGTGCTGGTTATGCTAGAAATCTACTGCCTTATTTCTACTGACATGGCTGGCAGTACCTCCTATTCTCACACCATGTAATATGGCTAATATGTACATGGGTAAGATCTGGTTCTCCCTTACTTGCTTATACATCACATCACTGTGTTATTGTCTGTAACAACTTGAAGATTTCCTGGGTACTAATGGTGAGTCAGGAAATTGAGTGCTTTGTTAAAAGCAAACATCTGTTTTATGTTCATGTGCTTGTGTCTGTCTTTGTTGTCCCAGATATCTTGCACTTGTATCCCCCTTGGCTCTGCTCCCCAAGCACAATTTGAGGCAACTGTTGTGACTGACTGCTTTAGAGCAGGAGGAAAGAAGGGGAGATCAGTAATCAGAGATATTTGATGTCTCCACCAAGTGATTTATCTTCTCACAAGTCCTAGGACTGTAATCTGGAATAATGGCTGTTTGTGCTGGAACCAAAGAAACTTCAGATACTATTTTATCTTCCTCATGTGGTGTCTTGCTAGAGGCATCATGAGAATCACAGATGCCATGAGACCCAGAATCCTGAGGTATCCTCTTGCTGTGTCTGAAGTCTGAGTGGAAATCCACTAGAACAGATCTAAATATAGATATATTTTTTTCCTGTGGAAGAAAAGCTCTGTGTACTGAGGTATCTAGCAGACACCCCAGGTACACAATCCCATGTGATGGAGTCAAAAAAAAACTTTGAATGTTGTCTTGGAATCTCACCATACTTAGGTGATCTCTTATCCAACTGAGAGATTCCTGACACTTTGAAAAAGACTCTGCAAATAACAACTAAAATGAATTAAGATAAGCAAGTCATCTAAATTTGGAAAATGTGGATACCCTGTATTTTGCAATGGGCTATAACTGGAGATAGACAACTTGTGAATGCTTTGGGAGCAGGTGATAGTCCAAGGGGTAATTCATAGAATTGCTAATGGCATCCTGATGTATAAAACGTTAAGAAAAGACTGAAGTCTGGATGGATAGAAATGTGATGATAAGCATCTTTTAAATCTAAGGTTACTAAAAGCTCAAATGATGAAAAAGGAGTAAAAGGTTGTACCGTGAAAGCATTTTAACTTGGGGATTACCACTAACTGGTTTAGTAAAGAAAGGGCCAGAACTGTTCTCCAGGCATTTTATTTCTTTGGCACCAGAAACATTCTTGAATAAAAACCTCTTCTCAGCTGGGAGGAGAAACTATTTCTATTATCCCCTGAGAAAGTATATGCTGTAGGACAGGAGGGAACAGAGAGGTTTGTTCTGCTCGATGTGAAATAATTCCCTGTAAAGGAGGGATTTTTTCTCACTGCCATGTGTAACCCTACTGAATCAGTCTCAGAACCCATTTGTTTTAAACAATCTGTTAACAAAGAGAGAAATGAAGATTCAGAGTGGGAAAGGGATAAGGTACTGCCAAGGTGGGGTATGTGTTGGAGGAACCAGATCCCTTATATAGTTACTCTAATTTGACTGTTGTTTGCTCTGGGGGGGGGGGGGTCCTGCTTTCTTTTTGGAACCTCACTGCCATTGTTTTTTAAACACCTGTTTACCAGCATTTTGTTTGTTTTGTTTTGTTTCTTGTCAAAACTGGAGAAGGGAGCAGGAAATCCCCTGGTAAATTTAGAGAAGGGGGGCTGAAAAATCTGAGAAATTCCCATTACTATCTTGCCCCTTATCACATTTTTTGATATCCCCTACAGCAAAGGGTCCAAGAACTAAAGCTCTATTCAAAGTAGAATTTAAAATCTCATTGTTTACATTTTCTGGGATGTTCTGAAAGTGCAGCCAGGCAAACCTCCTCAACAAAGTCCCAGTAGCAACGGCTCTGGAAGTAGTATCTACAGAACCATGAACACACTTTAAACAATAAGTAGTGATACGAGAAACTGAAGAAATTTCACCACACAAAGCAGATTTTTGTCTCAGAAGAAAGAACTGCAGATAAAAAAGTCCTCATACATTCACAGTTAGTTAGAATGAACTTTAACATATGTACCTGACCATTCAAAATTCTAAGAATAAATGTTGCAGAAGCATACAGTTTTTCCCCAAACTCATCGATTGTTTTAATATCTTTGTCAGAAGGGGAAGAATTAGAACTGAAAAAAACACTTGACAGCAGCTGTATTAACTAAAACTATAACTGCTGGATCAGGCCTGGGATGAGTTTCTACAAAATTTGAAAGACTGAAGACCTTTGTACACTCTGTCTGCTTTCTTAGGTGAGCAGACTGGCTATCAGGGAAACAGCAGGCTGTGACAAACACATCCTCCAGTGCTGATAGCACTGGGGGATGGGTGACGATTCTGTGAATTCCATTTGCAACAATTCATAGTATTTTCTGAGGGACTTTGAAACCTCAGTGTTCTCCCATTGAAAACACTGGCATATTTTGGAAATTGTCTCAGGGAAAGAGAATCCTTGACAGGGAGATTCAGGTAACATGCTCTCCTCTGAGTCTGAATCAGAAATCCAAGTAGGAAAAACCTGTAACTGTCCCATCATGTTCATCTCCAGATTCAGTTCCTTGAATCTCTCCAGGAAAAGAGAAATACCTTTTTCTTTCACTAGAAATCACCTGATAAGAAGGGCCAATAGCTTGTACAAGTCATTGAGCCAGACTTAATAACTACTCTCCAGTGAAACTGGAACAGGAGAAGACACGTCTTGTCTTCTGTTTCTTTTTGACAGTAAAGGTTGTTCAAACGGTTATTAAAGGCAGCAACAGCTGCCACAGGAAGGACACAACATTCTGGCTAAGCAGGGGCACAGTCCTTGCCCCTTATTCCAACAGTGACAGAAGTGTCTCTCCCTTGCCCACTGAAAGGCCTGAAAAGCCTTAAACAATGTGGCTAACCCCTGGTCCATATTGGCTGTATGGGTAACACCATAGTGATCAAGGGGGAAAAAGATATGTGGTCTGAGGAACCAGCTTTGGCCACAGCAGAGTCATCCACCTGTAGCTGATGTAAATTGCTAGCCTCATGTGGTGGCAAAGGCTGTTTAGTTAACTTTTTCTTTTTGGGGATGGAAGAAGGATTCACTATGAGACCAGTAGTTTTTTCTATGGTCAAGCTGGAAATGGTACTTCTTTCCTTCGGAAACTAAGCAGTAAAGACAGTAACGTTTTAAAAGCAGTATGAAGTCACTTTTTCCAATAAAACCACAGTAAAAAGAACTCTAATACACTTTACCAGAATGTTTAAATCAACTTTTAAACTGTCAAACACAAATATGCACTCCTGTTGAAAAGTACAGCAAACGTGTGTGCTAGGCAATAAAAACACATATTCCTAACTTAAAAAATACTTTCCTAAACAGGAAAGTAAATTTAAAATTAACATTAATACATGGAAGTTTCTTCACCAAAGGGAACCTATCTGCCTAGCAATGGAAGAGCACAAGCCAACCATTGATTCTCGAACCATACAGGAGAACTCTGTTTGGCAATAGGAAAGTTCTGAAGGCCTTGGCACCCAAACCTGTCTTATAGTCATTTCAGATCGAGCTGACTATTGGTCTGGACACACAGAAAGTACCATGAAGCTTTGCGAGCTGGCTGGCTGTTATATCCTATGCAGGATATAATCCATATAGGTTAGGATACTGCAGCAGTGATTAATATGATGAACACAATGATTATTGCACATTAATGCTGTCTGCTAAATAAAACACAAGAAGAAAGAAACTAAGATATTCAAAGTCTGAATAGGGAATAGAAGCAGAAATAACCTGGCAAATTCATCATGCAAATACAATCAGCTCATTAAAATGTTCTTACATAACCAGGCTAGTTAACAACTGGAGAAAATGAAAGATTACAGAGATGAAGCTTCTCTTTTCTAAAGTAAGGTAAATTGGAATTAGAATTTCTCAATTGAGTATTTTTTCTCTTATCCTGACAGCAACTTCATCTTTTTCTAAAAAATCTCACCTTTTGACCCTTTCCAAGCCTCCTTCTCTAGGTATCTCTTCATTCTGCAGCTTGAAAAGTTTATTAAAAAGTAAAAAGAAGCCACTGGAAATTTGCTCAGTTTTGCCATCCATTGATTTTTAAGGATGTTATTTGATTATTCGTTTATTGTTTACACCTTTTTGTTGGCCTTTTGTGGATTTTGTCCTTCGATTTCTTCACATGATTTAATGTTTAAGTATCTTTATGATTTAACTATCTTCCTTTAAATATAAACTAGATGACTAGATGGGCATCCATAAATTTACTCCAGGATTGAGCAGTATGGGACTCCTGGACAAAGGAGGTGGTGCCTGTGGGTAACATTGATAAGTTAAAAATGATAATGAGACTTAGTGGCCTTAGAATATCTGTATATCTATAACGTAGACTTCCTGGTGGAATGACAAAACTGTAAAAAGTGTATATGAACTTGTGAAAGGCCTGATGTAAGACAGCATGCCAGCCATAGAAAACACTAACTGAGTTTGTGTTTGTGTGTGTTTGTGTGTGTGTGTGTGTGTGTGTGTGTGTGTGTGTGTGTGTGTGTGTGTGTGTGTGTGTGTTTGTGTGTGTGTATATGATGTCTGTGTGTGTGTGTGTGTGTGTGTGTGTGTGTGTGTGTGTGTGTGTGTGTGTGTGTGTATACTGCGTAAGTGCTATGTCTCAGCATGTGCATGTCCATGTGTATGTGTATCTTTTTCTTTCTGTTTTAGATGTATATGCATGCACATGAATGCATGTCAGTGGAAGACACTTATACATTTGTGTACATTGCACAAGATTAAGAAAATCAGCGTATAAAAGTATGTGTTTTGTTCAAAAGCAATTGATGAACAAACTTCTGATTGTACAGTACTACTCAGTACTTTGCGCAGTACATTTAAACCCTGCATACAAAGTTTTATGTAGATGTTAAAGAGCATTGTATGTGTTAAGAGTGATGCAGGCCCAAATGCTTCTAAGGCAAACATAAGAACTGCCTCAAGATTAGTAGATGATTGATCTGCTTCTAGTGATATATTAGAGAGAGTTAAAGCCCTGACAGCCCAAGTTCAGTTAACTGATCAGGCATCTGATGAGCTGACAGGGCTACCTAAGCTGGGTGAATGGGGCACAGGATTATTGCTTAGCCTGGGATGCCTGGCTGTTGCCCCATGCAATGAAATAATGGGGTGCAGGTAGAGCAGCCATCATTCTAGCCCTATGGAGGGAGAAAAAGAAAAAAAAAAACATTAGTAGATGATTGCAAAAAGCATATCAAAAGTAGGATGCCACTATAAACCATAATACGAGCTCTGTCATCCAATACATGAACTAAAGTAATGAGGAAAACATATTCTGATGTGGCTACCAAGTCAGTACCTGTAGCACAATGAATGTGGACAACCCTACAAAAATGTGGTAATACAATTGCAAAATACAGCTCTTACTCCCTACCCCCATCTCATATACTTTTGTGATCCAGCTGTAAATAGTATCACCTTTGGAATACCTTACGAAGCCAGGCCATCATAAAAAATAAGATCTCAACTGCTGGACAGCCCTCTTGATATGATCACAGCCTGTTAAAAGGCCTTCTAGCATATTTTTATGTTGCATTTACCACAACACTGCATGCTTGTTGCATGGTGCTTAGACGTTTGTGCACACTGTAGTCTACATTAAGCAGTATTACTGCTGAATAAAGGACTGTTCCACACTTCAGTTATGTGTACTATTAAACCCTGATTGTACTACATTGAAAATACAGTTTTAGAAAGAAAGAAATTATTTGCTTAAAAAGTAATAATGCGAACAATAATCATACTCATCCATGTAGCCACAACCAAGCTTTGATGACTCCTCAGCTATGCTACTGCTTCAGCTGTGTGCACCCCCAACCATGTACAAGTCTGCCTTACCACAGGCGAGATAGGAGCCTGAAGACTATTCCTCTTGATTTGGTCATGAATGAAGATACCTTCATCTCTCCTGCTTAGAGAGCCTGGTTTATTTCCCAGACAGAGATCCCAAAGGGATCACTATCCTCCTACCCTCAGCAGGCAGACTCTCCCTCCACTCAACAACTTGTATCATGTTGTTATAAGTAGAGGAGGTGCTTTTCTCTCCTCCCCTAACCCCACCGTATTCTCTTTGGTGGTGAGGTAAGCACAACATTACCGAGGGGAATCCAATCCCCACTGTTTGACATGTGACATGGCATGTTCTCACCCCACATTGGGTACCATCACTGGTTTAGGATTCAGCCCTACATCCTGTAGGTAGTGATTTTCAACAGGCCATGCTTTCACTGGAGGATATCAAACACGGAAAGCATCACTACCTCCCACTAAAGTGGGCTAGCTGATCCTGCTGTTCATTTCTATCTCACAAACAACAAAATAAAACAGGTAAGACATCTAAAACAAACACAAAATCTGATAAAGATGTTCAAGGAGTTGGGTGGCTTACAGCAATCACTTTATTAGAGTGTAAAAACAATAAAAGTTAATCTTTAAGGATTTTGGGTTCACTTCTATCCTGTCCATACCAGGCCCAACAGGTGCATGGGCTGTCAATCAAACTCAAGTATCATGTGTCATAGTCAAGGCTTTATTCCTGTACACCAATGGACCTGTCATTAGAGTACTGGCATTAATAAACTTTTGTTGAATAAATGATACAGTAGGTTAAAATAAACATATCTAACAAAGAATAAAGGAATTTGCTAGATGAGCATTCTTTGCTTTTAGCATTACTTTTTGAATCAGAGGAAATCCCGAAAAGGCAAAGAATATTGTTTGAATCTAAGAAAGAGAGAGGGTATCTGTTCTACAAACTGTTTGATGAGGAATGAGGGGGAAGTGACTTTGGAGTTTATTGTTGTGATGTGTGCAAGCAAGTCTCTTTCTGGGATGCCCTATCTCTGTAAAAAGTCCTGAATGATCTGTGGATCCAGTTTTTATTAATGAACCAGATTTATTACTCTGTTTAAGAGGAGTCTTCTAGCTAATTCTACAAATCTGGTAGTCATACTTTACACAGGTGTAGGGTGTGTGCGGTGTAGACCAGTTTCCAATCAGTCAACAGTATTTATTTGCAAAGTTGGAAAGATCTGTCCCCCCCCACCTTTTTGGTTATGTACTGCACTGCTCTGCCTCTTCTAGTATGTAGATGGCATGGGGAAAGTTGTCTTAAAAAGTAGCTATCTCACTACAGAATGATTTCATTTTTTTGGGGATGATAAAAAGAGATTTCTCATTGAGAATAGTTGAATATGAACCAAAAAAATGTAGATGTGGGCTGTTCAAGTGCAACCTGATGAGAATGTTGTCAGATGTTGTATCTTAGTTGAGTTTACAATGATTATTCTTACGAACAGACTGTTTAAATCCATCTACCAAATGAATTATTTATTTATATACCGATGAAGAAAATGCAGTGTCTCCAAGGAAATCTCTAGACTGACCACATACAATTTTGAGAATTCACTCTTGTCTTTCTGGTGTGTAGCCTTGCATAAGGGAACAGAATTTAAACTGAATGTGCACCAGGGCTTCTAGGAAATGCTTCTAAGGCAAACGTAGGAGCTGTCTCAAGATTAGTAGATGATTGATCCACTTCCAGTGATGTATTAGAGAGAGTTAAAGCCCTGACAGCCCAAGTTCAGTTAGCTGATCAGGTACTTGATGGGCTGACCGGGCTACCTAAGCTGGGTGAATGGGGCACAGGATTATTGCTTAGCCTGGGATGCCTGGATGTTGCCCCATGCAATGAAATAATGGGGTACAGGTAGAGCAGCCATCATTCTAGCCCTATGGAGGGAGAAAAAGAAAAACAAAGATTAGTAGATGATTGCAAAAAACATATCTAAAGTAGGATGCCACTATAAACCATAATACGAGCGCTGTCATCCAATACATGAACTAAAGTAATGAGGAAAACATATTCTGATGTGGCTACCAAGTCAGTACCTGAAGTACAATGAATGTGGACAACCCTGCAAAAATATGGTAATACAATTGCAAAATACAGCTCTTACTCCCCACCCCCATCCCATATACTTTTGTGATCCAGCTGTAAATAGTATCACCTTTGGAATACCTTATGAAGCCAGGCCATCTTAAAAAAATAAGATCTGAACTGCTGGACAGCTCTCTTGGTATGATCACAGCCTGTTAAAAGGCCTTCTAGCATATTTTTATGTTGCATTTACCACACCACTGCATGCTTGTTGCATGGTGCTTAGACCTTTGTGCACACTGTAATCTACACTAAGCAGTATTACTGCTGAATAAAGGACTGTTCCACACTTCAGTTATCTGTACTTTTAGACCCTGATTGTACTACATTGAAAATACAGTTTTAGAAAGAAATAAATTATTTGCTTAAAAAGTAATAATGCTAACAATAATCACACTCATCCATGTAAGCCATGAGGGAGCTTTGATGACTTCTCAGCTATGCTACTGCTTCAGCTGTGTGCACCCCCTATGGATGAATAAGTCCAGCTTACTTGATTTTTAAGCCTTTGTCTGCATTATAATGTACACTAACTAGAAACAGTTTTGGATGAAGAACTGTTTCATAAATCCCACTTCTCTGTCTCATAGACCTTGATTGTATTACAACAAAAATAAAATTTGTAGAACGGAACATTTTATTTTAGTTTAAAAATAATAATAATAATAATAATAATAAGAGGAATTTCACCTGGACTCAAGGCATGTGTTGACACGAAGAGTTATTCATCCATGCAGCCATGAAGATGCTTTGCTGCCTCCCGAGCTATGCTACTGCTTCACTAAGCAGCCACTGAGGTGTGCAACCCACAACCATGTACAAGTCTGCCTTACCACAGGCCAGATAGGGGCCTGAAGGCCATTCCTCCTGATTTGGTCATGAATGAAGATACCTCCATCTCACCTGCTTAGCGAGCCTGGCTTTTTTCCCAGACAGAGATCCCAAAGGGATCCCTGTCCTCCTACCCTCAGCAGGCAGACTCTCCCTCCACTTAGCAACTTGTATCATGTTATAGGTAGACGAGGAGCTTTTCTCTCCTCCCCTAACCCCACCGTAATCCCTTCCACTGGTAGTGAGGTAAGCACAACATTACTGAGGGGAATCCAATCCCCACTGTTTGACATGTGACATGGCATGTTCTCACACCACAAGGGGTACCATCATTGGTTTAGGATTCAGTCCTACATCCTGTAGGTTATGATTTTCAACTGGCCTTGCTTTCACTGGAGGATATCAAACATGATCACTACCTCCCACTAGAGTGGGTTAGCTGATCCTGCTGTTCATTTCTATCCCACAAACAACAAAACAAAACAGGTAAGACATCTAAAACAAATGCAAAATCTGATAAAGACGTTCAAGGAGTTGGGTGGCTTACAGCAATCACTGTATTAGAGTGTAAAAACAATAAAAGTTAATCTTTAAGGATTTTGGGTTCACTTCTGTCCCGTCCATACCAGACCCAACGGGTGTCTGGACAGTAAATCAAACTCAAGTCTCATGTGTCATAGTCAAGGCTTTATCACTGTACACCAATGGACCTGTCATTAGAGTACTGGCATTAATAAACTTTTGTTGAATAAATGTTACAGTAGGTTAAAATAAACATATCTAACAAAGAATAAAGGAATTTGCTAGATGAGCATTCTTTGCTTTTAGCATTACTTTTTGAATCAGAGGAAATCCCGAAAAGGCAAAGAATATTGTTTGAATCTAAGAAAGAGAGGGTATCTGTTCTACAAACTGTTTGATGAGGAATGCGGGGGAAATGACTTTGGAGTTTATTGTTGTGATGTGTGCAAGCAAGTCTCTTTCTGGGATGCCCTATCTCTGTAAAATGTCCTGAAGGATCTGTGGATCCAGTTTTTATTAATGAACCAGATTTATTACTCTGTTTAAGAGGAGTCTTCTAGCTAATTCTACAAATCTGGTAGTCACACTGCAGACGGATGTAGAGTGTGATGCAGTGTACACCATTTTTCTTTCAGTCTACAGTTGTTGTTGTTTGTCTTTTCGGCTTTTCCCAGTTAGGGGTCGCCACAGCGGAACTCTGGTCCGCTAATGATTTTTTCAGTCTACGGTATTTATTTGTAAAGGTGGAAAGATCTGCCCACCCCACACCTTTTTGGTTATGTACTGCACTGCTCTGCCTCTACTAGGATGTAAATGGCCTGGGGAAAGTTGTCTTAAAAAGTAGCTATGACACTACAGAATGATTTCATTTTGTTTGGGATGATAAAAAGAGATTTCTCATTGAGAATAGTTGAATATGAACCAAAAGACTGTAGATGTGGGCTGCCCAAGTACAAGCTGATGAGAATGTTGTCAGATGTTGTATCTTAGTTCAGTTTACAAGGATTATTCTTACGAACAGACTGTTTAAATCCATCTACCAAATTAATTCTTTATTTTTATACTGATGAAGAAAACGTAATGTCTCAAAGGAAATCTCTAGACTGGCCACATACAATTTTGAGAATTCACTCTTATCTTTCTGGTGTATAGCCTTGCATAAGGGAACAGAATTTAAACTGAATGTGCACCAGGCATTCAGGAAATGATTTGCTGTAATGGCCTATTTTTGAATTACAAATCTGTCATGACTATTTGAGTCACTGCTTGTCCTGAACAAAAGCAACTTTCACAAGTACATTTTTATAAATCAGCCTAAAATGTTTAATAAGGTTGAAAGACTTACACATGATTTATTGTAGTTTATGGCTATTCCCAGAGCTACATTTGAAAAAAAATATCTAATGTGTGTTATTGCAGAAAACAATTCACTGTCTTTGCTGTCATTAGGGAATAATCTGGATAAGGTAAAATAGTTCTGTTTTGCTTTTTGAGATTGGCAAACACTGGGGCTAACCATTTGGTAAATACCCAGGGGACATGAATGACAACATTGAAAACTGAAAGTGATACTGATTTGTTTTAAATTTGAGGTATCATCTGTGGGATTGCCTTTTTGGGATGAAAAAGTAGGCATCATCCATGACTTCCCATTTAAATGTTCAGAATCCCAATGCCGATTTTCAAAACACTAAAAAAAAAAAAAAAGACTGGAAATACAGGAGAACAGAGAATATTGAGCATTGCATTTCTCCTTTAAACTTGATTTTGCAGGAGTACAAGTCTTTCTGCATCCCCTGATATGGAGGCAAGTGAATCACTGCCTCTAAATTCATCCATACCAACTCTGAGATTGCCATACTTTGGAGAAAATGGACTGTTCCCTGAAATGGCAATCTTGGATTTTCAGTCATTCAGTCCTCACATTTTGGGACTTGGCAGTTTAAACAACTGATATCTCCCATACAGCCATGTAAAATCATGTTCTATAAAAAGGCAACAGTGTTTTCAGAGTCACTATCCAGAAGAGTTTGTGTTTAGGAAGTCATTAAGGTATGATAGATTAAAGACTATTTGTTCAGTGTGGGAACAAAGAAAAATCTCGAGTAGAAGACCTGACCTGCCTGAATTGAAGATTTTCCTCCATATTGCTTTATTTAAAAGTAGTCCATGCGTTAAATGTAAGGCCTGATATACTTGAAGTGTTTGTGTTTAACTTTAAGGCATAAACTACATTTGCAGTTTTTGAAAAACATTAATGCATAATTCTAACCTAATTGGGTGGCCGTGGTGGTGCAGCGGTTAGCTTTGTCTCCTCACTGCAAGAGGTTCTCCAGTTCAATTCTCAGCTGGCGTGCCTTCTGTGTGGAGTCTGCATGTCCTCCCTATGGACACATGGGTTTCCTCCAGGTGCTCCAGTTTCCTCCTACATTCCAAAGATATGCTGTAGGTGGATCAGACACTCTAAACTGGCCATAGGTGAGAGTGTGTGCGTGAGTGATTGGTACGAATGAACTACTGAGGCAGGGCTAGCCACCTGGCAGTGTAAACCTTGATGAAGGGTTGATCCCAAAAGCTTTGTGATTCTTTTCCTGTTTGGAATAAATGCTGTATTTAACCTCAACGTTTCCAGGCTTTGGATTTTTTTACTAGTGTAAACCTTGGCTCAAGATGATTGTCACTGTTGAAGTGACACCCCGACCTCATGTGCAAAATGGGAAAAGGGGTTGATGATGGATGGATGGAATGAGGTACCAATTTCTGTTATTTTCCACCAAGAGTATGCATGACTTCAAAAGCTGAGTCCTAAGGGTAACAGGGAAGAGGAAGGGAAGAGAAATAAGTTGTGGTTATTCATTTGGAGGGATTTTGATTTTGTTTATATCTGCCGATTTCTCCCTTGTTGGCGCATTAGTGGCTTGTCATTCCCTGTACTGCTTCTATTCATGAGGCTGTTGGGATGGTGTTTCTTTTTTATGAAAGGAAATTGTATTTACAGTAAAATGCTTTTGAAATAGGTGGATTATAAATTTCATTAAAAGAGGTCATTGTCCTTCTTTCTTCTCAAGTCTAGAATGATGTCTTAAGCTAGTCGGACTTTGGAACTGGCATAATTAAAGGTACACTAGTGCAAGTTGCAAAGTAGGTTTTGATTTGCTGTTTTCATTATGTAACACCAGGGTCAGTGAAGAAAACTGAATTTTAGAAGATGACTGGGATTTTTGTTTTGGAAACAATCAGTTAGGAAGTATCCTGCTTATAAATGGTGTTGAAGGACTTAAGCTTCTTAATTAAATCATTAGCTGCATCCTTGATATTCTTCTTTAGCAGCTTTTTCAATTAGGTCTTCTTCAGTTCTGCTTTTTTTGTCAACCTTCTGCCCATGACTTTTTTCCTTTTTAAGTCTGTTATTCATGGGCATTCAGAATTGCCATATAGCGGAAACACCTGATGTCCTTAAGGGGTCATTTGCATATATCCCATGTTACCTCTAATACAAGAGGTTTTAGGGAATCACACAATGGAAATTTTAGCTTGGCTGGGTCTTTCTTTTAGTTTTTACTAACCTTATGATTAACTCTTCTCAAAGAAGATAGCACTATTCCCCACTTTCTGGAGAGTGAGGCCACACTCAATGAGAACACTGCATGCAGTTCTGAATACCTCATCTTTTTTCAATAGTTTTCATTGAAAATTTTAACAATAGGACATTAATATATGATAATAGAGATATTAATTAGACACTTTGAAGACCCAGACTCTGCACTGTCATTTTTAAAAACAAAACAAACAAAAAAAATTCTAGACCTTACCTCATCTTTTCAAGGATATGACAATCAGTTCTTAGAATGATGATAAAAGCAATGTATGATCTGGTGCAGAAGTTGCTGGAAAAAAAACATTAAAATACATGTTTGTAGTCATAATGACAAGAAAATGAAAGAAAGGCTATATGACATAAATATCTTAGTATTTCAAGAGAATCAGAGTCACAGAGGTACTATACTGAAAATGAATAATGGTATTACAGCCGAAGTTACAAGGCAGATAGGGTCACAGGACATGCAAGAAAATTTTTTTTTTTTCTTTATAGAGTTGACAAATGACTATTACAGCCTTCTAGAGAGTAGAGGTGACTACATTTTAGAACATATAGGAAGGCAAAACAAAATTGTTATGAGGGGTTTTGAAAATTAAACTCTTGTTTATGCATGATCTGTACTTTATACACTATCTAAAATAATGAGTATACCAGTCGGCCCACTCAGTAATTATTTGCCATTGCAATTTATACTTTTTGTTTGTGTCTTCATTCATGTGTAATCAACAGTGAGGAACTCCATTTCTGTCATGTGCAGAATGAAAAATCCAAACCTCATTGTTTCACTAGGTTCTTATTAACCTTATTATATAGACTGTCTAGATATGTTTACTGAAAACCATGCCTGTTTGATACTAGATATCCCGTTTTATTTTTTTTCTGTCTGTTCCTCAGACTCTTAACTTATATATTAATCCGTGACTCTAGATATTCCATTTTATTTTTTTCTATCTCTGTTCCTCAGACTCTTAAGTTATATATTAATTTCTTTAGTGTCTGTCATGTCTGCAAGCCTTCCTAGGCAATCCATTAAGGTTTTGTACCTTTGCTCAACTTTTTTGGGTTTTTCTATTGCTAGGGAGTTTCAACCTAGGCGATGTTTTTGTTTTATCATCGATCCTTTGACTAACATCAAGTATGTAGTAATACTTGTGTTCCTGTTGCAATCACTTTTGTGCAACAGCTGGTTTGTACTTAAACTGCACTTATTTTGAATAATTGTTTTTTTAAAACATCCTGTTTTATTTTGCTAACATAGATATGATTCCTCCGAAAATGAGTCCTGAATGCAAAGGTTAGTATGCAACAGTTTAATGATATAGCATAAATTCATTACTTGCATAGACTGCTTTCAAGATGAGAATAAAAGCAAATCTGAAATGTAAAATATATTTAGTACTTAGAGAGTTTGTATAGAGCTTGTTGCTTTAATAATGCTTTGCTAAATCAAACTGAAGAGATACAGTGAATAATAATGATATTATATATGCAGAATGGACAGGATGTGTAATACAACTCCTTTACTGAGGCGAATATCTCATCAGTAGTGAAGGAATAGGAAAGCCATTAAATTTAAATTTGAAAAACTTTGCATGTATTGCGTGGTAAGAAATAAATCAGAGAAACATGATCCTGTATGCATAGTTTGATATTTGGCCACTCCTATATTGAAAGCAGTGGGAAAATGAACACTATATGACATAGCTGTTATTCATCATATATATGTGTATATATATATATATATATATATATGTGTGTATATATATATATATATATATATATATGTGTGTGTGTGTGTGTGTGTGTGTGTGTGTGTGTGTGTGTGTGCGTGTGTGTGTGTGTATCTTCATATCTCCATTTATTCCTGTATTTATGGCTGCCTGTCTATATGTTTTGTTGCTCCGGGGTAGAATACTCGTCCATCAGGACTGTTTTCATCCATAGTAGTTATTTTCTTAATCTCTCTGTTGATTCATTTGGAACCATGCATGCATACACACAAATAGAATCAGGATGAATTAGCTATATATGCAGGATTGAACAGTACATTAATACAGTCTAAATGACAACTGAGAAAGAAGAGGGATGTTCTTTCTGTTTTAAGATGCTAATATATTCTACTTGATTCAGTGGCAAGTATTCTGTTTAGGCAAAGGGCCACTGCTTTTTCAGGGTCCCTTGTTCAACAAGAGGTGAAAAGCACATCTCCACTGCTAATAGTGTTTTCACACCCCACACACACAGTATTTTTAATCCCCAATTACTGATGGGCAGAGAGAAGGGGGTCACCCGAGAGGTGATTGCGAAGACCCAAATAGCCACTTCAGCTAATTAGACTAATCTTGCTGTAGTGTCATGCGAGTCTGGCACTGTTGTTACAAGGGTGAAGCTAGTTATGATAATCCAGGACCAGAGTGACAAAGAAAAGGCTCAGCACAAGCCCTTTAAGCACCAGCAGGGATTTGGCGGCTCAGTATTACCATACATCTCAAAAGCTGGCCACTGAAAAGGGAGACTCTGCACATTTGCCTGCTATTAAGGACAATACCTTTTTTGTTTAATGTGTGTAGTGAAGGGGAATTAAACTCCAAACACTGCACTTCTTTGAGATCCTAAAAGAAAGCTTACCCTTGCTGTTGTCTAACTCTTAACTCAGTTTCAGACCTACATGGAACTGTTTCCCAGAATCCCCAGCCTGTCTTTTCTCACACTCTTGCATAAGACTGGTCATTATTTATAAAATACTACTGGCCCTTAGAACTACCTATCAGCAGAAATATACGATCTGGTAATGTTGCAGCATTAAATTAAAACCACAAGTTGCAAAACACTGTACAGCACGGCAGCTGGAAACAATATTGTCAACAGCCCTAACATCAGTATCAACACTTAGCAGTTACCTGCACGAGCTGTACAGCGAAGAACCTCAGTAGGATACCAGGAACCCCTGAGTCTCATTCATATTTTATGGAGCATGGAACATTGTGTGTATGTTTTATGGAAAAAAAGTATGCATGGTTGTGTGTATGGGTGGCATGTATCTGTGTGTGTGGGTGTGTGTGTATGTGTATGTGTGTGTGTGTGTGTGTGTGTGTGTGTGTGTGTGTGTGTATGTGTATGTGTGTGTGTGTGTGTGTGTGTATGTGTATGTGTGTGTGTGTGTGTGTGTGTGTGTGTGTGTGTGTGTGTGTGTGTGTGTGTGTGTGTGTGTGTGTGTGTGTGTGTATGTGTATGTGTGTGTGTGTGTGTGTGTGTGTGTGTGTGTGTGTGTGTGTGTGTGTGTGTGTGTGTGTGTGTGTGTGTGTGTGTATGTGTATGTGTGTGTGTGTGTGTGTATGCAGTCATCGTCATCAGTCCCCTTTTTCTAATTTTTACATGGGGTGACCAAAGCATCTAGAGCCAATGTTTGCACTGCTGAATGGTCAGTGTATATGTATGTCTATCAATCTATAGCTATATCTATATATGGATATATATAGATGTCGATATCTGTGAGTGTTTACATATATATATATATATATATATATATATATATATATATATATATATATATATATATACTGTAGCTATAATTTAAAAGCATGAGCATTCATATGAGTGAACACTTTTTGCTGTTGTAAAAAAATAACACTTGTATGAGTCAATATTCTTTCAAATGGAGTTTTTGCTAGCAGCCTTTTTTATGGAATTGCATTGGAGTGAGGTAAAGAAATTTGCCTTAATCCACCTTTGTGCAATCTTGAAGTCAGTATATATAATTAGCAGGGTGTAGTTGGGGTATAATAGGACCTGCTCCTCTGAAAAAAAAAAATTATTTTGCATATTTTTTATAATTTGATATTTGCTCTAAAACAATCACTTTTTGCAGGTCTGCTCTTGTGAGTGTTCGATATATCATGAGACACACATTGAAATAAGGGAAATGTGCTTAGTGTATGGAACATGTATTTTGTTAATGTTGGTTTCTGAAAGTGAGTAGGATTTGAGGGTGGGAGCGTGCGAGTGCTATTATATCTATACTGTATGTATATATATATATATATATATATATATATATATATATATATATATATATATATATATATATATATATATATATATATATATATATATATATATATATATATATATATGGGTCTACGCCACTAGATTGAAAGCTCACTAAGACTGAAACTCATTTGAAGGAGCACACGATTGAAAGCTCAAGTCACTGAAAGCTCACTTGACTGAAACTCATTTTGTTGAATGGTATATGCCTTCTTCCCCATTATAATGTGATCCTGGAGTTAGAATATAGAGTAAGGGTGTGTGTGGGGAGGCCCAGGTCCAAATTGGGGGGTGGGGGGGGGCAAAGCCCCCCACCTATTTTATACATTTTAAACTATATACATGGATACTTACAACTATAATGAATAACTCTTTTTAGAACACAATATATACCCAAACTATGTGGGGGGCTACGCCCCCAACGGGTCGATATTATATTCCCAAAAGCCGACAATATCGAAGCTAATATTGTCGACATGAGAATACTGAAAGCGCACAACATCGAACGTGTAAACGGAAATCTCCGTAAGGGGAGACTTCCATTTACTGCAATATAATGCAGTCTTGGAGTTGGTATATTTAAGTCTTTCCTTTTTTTTTTTATTTTTATACGTTCGATGTTTGAAGACGTCGACCATATAGTGTTCGATGTTTTCAACCGTCGATCTTATAATATAGACCCACCCCAACACTCCCCAATGGGGGGCTGTGCCCCCTACATCCCCCTTATTATATATACTAACTCCAGGATCGCACTACAATGAGGAAAAGAGCATATACCGTTCAAAGAAATGAGTTTCAGTGAAGTGAGCTTTCAGTGAAGTGTACTCTACGCCCCCCCGCACCACCTGTGTGGGGGGCTGTGCCCCCCACACCCCCCTACTTAAATATACCAACTCCGATATCACACTACAGTGCAGAAATGGGCAAATTCGATAATTTTGACATTGTGAGTTTAGACTAATTTTATTTCAACATTTTGATCATTCAATATAGTGCATTCAACTAATTCATTTTCACCTATTTAGCATTCAACATTTTGAAGGTAAACCCCTATATATATATATATATATATATATATATATATATATATATATATATATGTGTGTGTGTGTGTGTGTGTGTGTGTATCCAACAAAATATTAGGTTTTTTGGCTTTTCATTGAATGCACATTTTGTTTTATTTATTTATTTTTTATTTATTTAACATTTGTTAACCAGGAAAAACCGATGTAGAGCGAAGCCAATTTTCAGTGGAGGCCCAGGGTGAAATGCTCCAGGCGCATGTCTTTATAATGTGGGAGGAAACCGGAGCACCCGGAGGAAACCCACACGAATGCAGGGAGGACATGCAGACTCCACACAGAAGGCACCCCAGCTGAGAATCAAACCAGAGAACCTTACTGTGAGGTGACAATGCTACCGCTGCACCACTGCTCCATCTCAGCAGATTGTTGAAATAAAGGGAAATGTACTTGGTTTATAGAGCCTGCATTTTGCTGAACGATGGTTTCTGAAAGTGGTTGTGGGTTTAGGGATGGGACTGCTAGCAGCCTAGGTTTGAGTAGTGGTTAGGTAAGGGGAGAGATTAAGTGTTTTTGTTCATTGGAGAGTGTGCACGTGTTTGTTGATTAGGATTAAGGCTAGGGCTAGGTAAGAGATATTCATGTGTGTTTATATTGTTGCTGACTGTCCTTTTGCCTTATGTAGTGGTAGTGTTATAGAAAGGGGTTTTCTGAGGTAAAGTGTAGGGCTGGGTTTAGGGGTAGGGACAGGGTTAGGGTTAGCACTGATTAGCAAGGTAGACTGGGGGGGACGCAAGGACAATGGTGAGAAAATAACAAAAAATATAAATAAAAAACATCTATTAACATAGTCTTCATCACAATAATAAAAAGATATTTAGACAAGCACTGGCTTAATAGAATGTTTAAAAGTTAGGTGAGAATTAAAGTAATAAACCACCAATGAGATAGCCCATTCATAAAAATCCAGAAAAACATTTCATTGCAGTAATGATTCCCATTGGAATATTAAATTGATATCTAATGCTGGGGTTATGTGAATAATTATGAGCCATTTATTCAATGTAGTCTAAACTATCTAAATTCTTTAGTAGTCACAACCTCAAAATGGCCATAAAAACATGAAAACTTTTTTTATCTGGGGAGTTGCCCCCTGATGTGGGAGGTGAGCCTCCATACCCTGTTCTCACTGTATGTTAATTCTGAGGTTGCACAAGCAATGAAAATAGGTAGAAAACAAACAAAAACACATATTCTTTCTATGTTTCAAGTCTCACAGATCACAGACTAGTGCACATTGTGCAACCTAGCCATTGATGATACATTGCAAAGCTGACAACAGGAAAGATAAAATCTTTCATTTTGATGTTTCAGTGCACACCAAATCAAGATAATGGAATGTGTAGGTTTCCCATAAAGCTGTATTCAACAGACAACTTATGCAGTTCTGCATTCCACTGTGGTGCAACAGAAACAGTAATTCCGACTTAAAAAGGGAAAATGCAATGTCTAGCTGGTTTGTTTTGTGCAATATATTAAACAATTTGATCTGTGGGAGTAGGAAACAGATTTCATATATATATATATATATATATATATATATATATATATATATATATATATATATATATATATATATATATATATATATATATATATATATATGTGTGTGTGTGTGTGTGTATATATATATATATATATATATATATATATATATATATATATGTATCTATATGGGTGTGTGTGTGCGTCTTTGGACATATACGAATAAAGCATGTATGGGTGTGGCTGATTTATGTTTGTGGCTGTGTTTGTAAGTATGTATTTTATACTTATGTGTGAGCTTGTGTGGGTATGCATACATACCATACCTCTCAACTGTATAGATTTTTCAAAATGTCCTGATTTTTACCTCACATTTTTGATCTGTTTTTCATAAAATTGTATTTTTCTGGCAAATTAGTGGTAAATTATTAAAGACTGAAGTTAGAAAATAATGACAAACATTTGAGTTTCAGACTTCATATCCTTCAGAAAATTCATGCTAATGCAAAACATGTTATCCTATCAAGTTTCTAAGTTTGCAAGAGCAATATTTCAAAATCATCCCTATTTTTGTGCCTTTGTTCGGCTTCATGGCTTTGACCAGATTTCTTACTCTACAAGTTTGAGAGGTATGATACATACAAAAGAAATAAACAAATGCAAACATAAAAGTTAAGGTTCTGTGTCCTAGTCTGTAGTTAAAACATCGCAAAAACACAGTGCACATTGTAGGCATAAAAGAAAATGTATTATTTATTTTACATTTGTTGACTGGGAATATTCAACTGGATGCATGTCCATTTTCAGTGGAGGCTCGGGGAGAAAAGCTCCATAGCAAAATTCATACAATCATTACAGAGAGAGAAACTCCACAGTAGCATTCAGACAATCATTGCATGAATACAGAGGTGTTAAATTCATAGAAGGTAACAGTATTTAACATAGAAGTAACATATTATACATGTTTTGGTTCAAGTTAACATATCCAGAATGAGGGTGACATAGGTCAGTTTAAGACAAGTGAGATTTGGGTTTGAGAATATTGTATAGAGTACACACAGGTAAGGTAAGTGACAAGTATAGAGTCATCAGAGTATTGTATTACTGCTGTGTCCTTACAGATAGTGTGAAGATTGTTGGTAAAAATGGAGAATAGGAGGGGACCTAACATGGATCCTTGTGGGACCCCGGTGGTGATGGGAAGCAGTGATGATAAGTTATTGCCCCACCGTACTGCTTGTTGTTTTCCTTGTAGGTAGTTGCCACACCAATCCAGGATTTGGTTGCTTAGGGTGAGGTCAGTAAGAGCATGAATCAGTTTGGGGTGATTGACCATATCAAAGGCCTTGGATAGGTCCAGAAATATGGCAGAGGTTAGTTTGCCTATGTCTTTGTTTTGATTGATGAAGTTTGTGAAGGAAAGTAGGGCAGTTTTTTCCAAGTTCTCCTTCATAGCTTACTTCTATTGCTTATATTATTTTTCAGGAAATTCTCTCATAACCATACTAATTTTAACTGTGTCTTGTTCACAGTGTACACTCCATAACCTTTTTCGTCTTATTAGCTAGTTCATCAGAACTATTTTCCTGCAGGATTCCTGGTGTTTGCTCATTTTTGGACACTAAAGCATATGCTGAAGAAGGGTTAACTTTTCTTTCTTTAGTATGTTTTCATACTAAGTCATTCATAATTGCAGTCGTGGTGTAGAATATCAGAATTTCTAAATGATACTAGTTCATAGGCTTTCTCTCTGTTAACTGAACTAAAGTGAAGTGCTGGTAACACTCCTGACTTCTGTAAGAATCATGACTGAGAAAATTAAGCAAATATTTATTTTATTTTATTTTACATTTGTTTACCCGGAAAGTCCGACTGGACACAAATCCTTTTTCAGCAGAAATGTCACTCTTCTGTAACTACATAGTACAACTTTGTAGTTACAGAAGAGTGACATTTACATTTTCATATACAAGAAGTCATTTATGATACAAAAATTAAGTGATAACACAAGATAAAGAAAAATCGATAAGTTTACACTTATTATAGGAAGACACCATTAAGCAGTCTGGTTATAGAATATCTATTCAGAGATACCATTAAACATTAAACAAAGGATTAATTGTGGAAGGAAGGTTAGGATATGAAGTATGATGAGAGGAGTTATTTAAATTGAAATAAAAATCAGGTTAACTATCCGACAGTATTGGAGGGAAGGTTATTATGAGTGAGCAGACGTAAATTGGAGGCAATCTGTCCTGGTGAGTTACAATTGCAGGTCCAATTTAATTGCAAGTGTGTTTTTAGGCATTTTTTGAACTGGGTCAAGGTAGTGATGGCTATTATATTTGTGGGAAGAGTGTTCCATTTTTTGGCTATATAGTTCGACTAGAGAGAAGCTCCTGCAGAGTTGTTGGCTATAGTGACTTGTAGAAGATGTTTGTTATTGGAATGTAGGACCCTAGTAATGGAGTAAGGTTGTATTAGGTTTTGTAATGATGGGGTTTTCTTGGAGTAATAAAGTATTTTTTGGGTTAGTATAAGTTGGTTATAAAGTAGAAGCTGATTAAGTTCTAGCCAGTTGAGTTTTTTTAGGGCTGAGCAGTGGTGATTGAGATGTGAGCTATTAGAGGCGAACTTTGCTATTTTGTTATAGCAAACTTCAAGCTCAGATATGTTTGATTTTTTTGACGTTGGTGAGGATAGGGGAGGCATATAGGAGTGTGGACAGGAGGTGTGTTTGTGCTATTTTGGCTTTAGTGCTGTTTCTGAAGAATTGTTTGTTTGATTCTGTATAGTCCCCCTAATTTTTTGTGAGCTTTCTTAACAGTGAGTGAAATGTGAAATATTATCTCATTTCTTTTCACAAAGATCATTATAATGAATGTCCACAAGCTTTACATCAGTTAGTCATAGTTATTGCAGTGGGGACATTATCACATTACTGAATATAAAGTATACCTGAATCTTTTGGAATAACAGATTAAAGGACAATTCTATGAAAATGCATTTTTTCCATGACAAAAAATGTTTTGGTTTCCAATCACTAGAGTTCCACTATAAGATAAGTGTTATTCCATCATTTTCGGCATGTAACTTATTCTGTGGCTTTCTCTGACTTGTGTTGTTTCCTTCTGGTCTCTGACACAAGGTGTATTACTTTATCTAGTCAGCTTTTCTCTGAGATCTGTCAATGAATACAGAAGCAGTAGTTATGTCTAAGACTGTTTTATATATATATATATATATATATATATATATATATATATATATATATATATATATCAAATAACAAACTAATTACACACAGGTTACTGTTATACCAGCAAGAACTTCTTAAGGTAAGAACTCCTATTTTTTTTGGCAGAAAAACCACTGAGAAGAAAGAAGAAATTGTCATTCTAATCCTATTATTACTGAAACAACTGTCAGTTGTTTAACTAGGAGTCGCAAGGCACATATGCATATCTTGCATATAACAAGTATTATTTATTCTCCTTCTTGACAGCAAATCAGTTAACAGATGGTCAGTAGAAGAAATTACATATCATTAAAATCACTAAACACCAAACTTGGTGTAACACCTGCCCCATTTTGATCTGTTAATTTTCGGTACAGATAGTTTGATTTTACTATACTACAGGCAACAGTCCATCAAACTCACATTAAAGTTCATTTGATACCTTATCTTTTCCATGATAACAATCCGGTATGTCAGAAGTCACATGTAACCTAGTATTTTCAACAGCTTTTCTAGTTTGTCACCATTTTTCCAGACTTTTGCAGTGATATTTTCTGTGTTGAACTCTTATAGGTAAATTACATTTTTTTTAAATAGTGCATAATTTATTTACATTTACTCAAACAATTATATTCACTTTCCTCCAGAAATGCTTGAGACTACTGAAAAGAAACAGTCTGCAGTCCTTGTAGATTTTTTCTTACTGACCTTATTTCCTGTCTCAACTACAACTGTGTCTGCCTTCTTTCCTCCCTAGTCAGAATATCACAGTTCTTCCTAGAGAGAACATGAATGCAACCTCTCTGCTCTGCTGAGCTTACTGATACAATGTCCTTACCCTGGATGTTTTACTTCTCAATGAGTGCAAAATGCACAATGAACCATCTCGCTGAGCATAACTTGGGGAAGTTGATTTCCTGAATCGCTGTTTCCCATAACAAATCACTGCTCATGTGATTTTTAAGTGTGTGCCAGCAATGATTCATTTCTTTTGGGGGATTTCCCCCTTCTTCATATTTGTGGATCTGCAGAGTTGCTATATAAGATTGGGGAGGGGGTTAACCCAACATGTTGGTATGTACATTTGGGGGTTGCTCCCAACATGGACAACGCTGTGGGGCTTGTCCTTTTGCAAAAAAAAAAAAAAAAAATGCTTAAATATTTTCAGCAGGTTGATTTCCTTAACAGCTGTGATCAATAAATTGGCACCCTACCAAGTTACAACTCCATTCCACACCTTAAATTTCTACTCCCTCATTTCATTAATTTATTAAAATTTTTTTCTTAACTTTTTCTTAAGTTTACTTTGAGTTTCTGCCTCCCTTCCACCATTCATATTTTCTTTTGATCTCAGAAATGTTTCATACTTGTATTTGTTTCATCTCTACTGTTGCCTCCATTTCTTTCTCATAAACCAGACCATCCTAACCTTTATTTGAATTTTTCTTGCAAACATTTAGTAGATTTAACCTTATATAGCCCTAAACATCTCCTGCACCCTTTTTATAGGCAGATATGTATTCATCTTGCTAAGTTAACATATCTTTAATTTTCGCCAATTTCTGTTTTTGTAATTATGAAATTTCTAGAGACAGAGCTTTATTCTGTCTTCATGTTGAGGCACCCTGATTGTGCCTTGTCCTTAGCTCTTTTAAAAGACTTATTCATGTCTTTTCTCCTCATAAATCCCAAACTTTCCAAACATTTCTATCTCTAAAATGTTGCCTTTTTAACGACTCTTTATATAAAACAGTCCCCGAATTGCTACTGAGCATTATAGCCTCCCCGTAAGCAATCATTTATAGTTAATACTATTTATTTATTTATTTATTTGCAGTTTGTTTACCAGTATAGTCCATTGCGCCACTAGGAGCCTGTTTTCAATGTAGTCTTAGGTTCATAGGTTGGTACTAGGCTATCAGCCCTAATGCCTATACAAGCCTAGCCATAACAATTCCCTGGCTATTTCTTCCCACACTATTTACTTCCCTGGACCCCTGTCTAACAGGGCGGCTGACATGATCCCTGGGGTGAATTTCCTTTCTCCCATCCAATTGTCAAGGTTCCTTTTGAAAAGGGCCAAAGAGGCACTGCTTGACATGTATGGGCAGTCTATTCCAGAGTCTGGGGAGTCTCTTGGTCAGGAACCTATCCCTCCAGCATGTTTTGTTTATTGTGATGACAAGATTTAGATCCCTGGAGTGTGTGGCTCTGAGGGATTGGGATTTCTTTAAGTGTAGCATGTCCAACAGCTTTGGGTTTGACATGGCCTTGTATGTTAAGCAGAGATCGCCTCTGAGTAGACGATATGCGACAGAGTTTAGCTGGAGTTTTTTAAGGCGTTCAGCATAGGGCATCTGCTTTAGGCCTGTGATTCTTTTAGTGAGGTATTTCTGCGGCCTTTCCAGTTGTTGCAGATGTCTTGAGAGGTACATACCAAATGGGGCGTTGTATTCTATAATGGGTCTAATGAGGGATGAGTACAGTGGGACAATGACTTCCTTTTTTCTGGATGAAAAGCCCTTAGTGATGAGATGTGCCACATAGAAGGATTTCCTGACTGTTGTGGCGATGTGGTTATCTAAGGTGAGACCACTGTCCACCTGTGTCCCTAAGTCTCTTATCACATTTTTGGTGTTTAGTGTACTGCCACCTATGTGGTAATTCATGGGTACATGTTTTTTCCCAAAGGGGATAACTATATATTTCTTGGCATTGAGCTTGAGCCCATAGCTCTGGCACCAAGCATCTGTTTTGTAAGGCTCTTTTGCAGAGTATCCACATCATTTGGGGTTTCAATAATGGCTCCCAGTTTGCAGTCATCTGCAAACTTTGTTAGCCAGAGTCCCTTAGTGTTGGCCTGTACTTCAGAGAAGTAGATGCCAAACAAGAGTGGTCCCAGAACTGAACTCTGAGTTACTCCACTTGTCTGGAGCTGGATTTGGAGTCAGCTACTTTTATAGTGTGGGTTTTGTCAGTAAGCCAGTTGGCAACCCATTGGGTGACATAGGGAATAATGCCCAGCTTAGTAAGTTTATCTATGATTCCAGAGTGGGGGATGGTGTCAAAGGCCTTGGTGAGGTCTAGATAGCTGTGTGGACCACCTTACCCTTGTCCAATGGTTCTGGAGACTAATTCGAAGAAGTCAATCAGGTTCAGGAGACAAGATCGGCCCTTCACAAACCCAAACTGGGTGGGGTCCAGTGTTTGAAGGTTGCCAGTGTCTCTGTTTATAAGTTCCATGATAATATGCTCCATGGCCTTGCAGATAAGGCTCGTCAGACTGATGGGATGGTAGTTTCCGGGATCCAAGGTGGATCCTCCCTTGTGGAGTGGGATAACTGTAGCTCTGCGCCACTCAGTGGGCACAAAACCTGAGGTGAGGCTATGATTAAACATGACACTTAGGTGAGGTGCCAGTTCATATTGTAGTTCATGTAATACACAGCCCAGGATGTCATCTGGTCCCATGGATGCTGTATTCTTAGCTTTGAAGAGTGTGTTTTTTACCTGTATGGCCGTTATTACCAGAATTTGGCAATTTTCCGGTATTGAGATGGGCTGTCTAGGGGCTGAGAGAGGGGTGAAGTTGGCACTGAATTGATCTGCCAAGATATTGGCAATATCCTTGGGATCAGTATATTTAATGCCATTCTGTTTTAGCTCAGAGCAGATCTGAGCATTGCCATTTAGATTCTTGACATAGTTATAGAATGCCTTGTGGTTGTCTTTGGAATCTTTGGCAATTTTATTTTCGTAACTAGCTTTGGAGGATTTTACGAGGGATCTCAGTTTCTTACTGAGGCTGGAAAGGGAGTTTTTTGCATCCTGGGATTTTCCTCTTTTTTGCAACAATTTCTTCCTTTTGTTGTAAAGTTTGTTTATGGCAGGGGACCACCAGATTGGCTTCCTTTTTTGGAGGAGAGCATCTTGGTTCTATTTGGGATTGCATGATTCATGCATGAGTGGATGTGCTCGTACAGTGCCTTAGTGTAGGATTCAGCAGTCAGACTTTCAGTTCCCGTCTGCATGGGTGTCATGACGTTTGTCACTTCTGACTTGAGTAGCAAGAAGTTGGCTTTGGAGAAGTTTTTATGGAGGTTTCCTTACTGGGGGGTGAGGGTGGGATGTGGATGTTAAGGGTGATTAGCTTATGGTCAGACCTGACTAACAAGGGGGTGACCATAGGTGTGGAGCATCGATTTCCCATGTTGGTAATGACCAGGTCTAGGATATTGGAGCCCCTGGTGGGACTATGGATTAGTTGATCCAGGGCATTGGAATTTATGAATTCCAAGAACCGTTGGGGAAAGGTGTTGGTACACAAGTAGTTTTCCCAGTTAATGGCAGGGTAGTTAAAATCACCCAGTATTAGGGTGTTTGGTTCTATCTTAATATTTTCCAGTATGTTTAGAAAGGTGTAGTGAGAATCTTGGGGCATGGTGGGGGATCTGTAGCAAGTTACAATTTGGATTGCAGTCTTACCTAGCGTTAGTTGCACCTGGAGAATTTCAGACGCATTGTGTTGGGCAACTAGCCTGGTGGTGTGAATATCCTTGGTGAATATGGACACTCCTCCACTTTTAGTGTTTCAGTCCTGGTTTGGTGGCTGAAAAGTGTGGTAAGAGTTGTAGCCTGGTATTGCAGGGGTGCTCTCTGGAGCCTTGAACCAAGTCTCAGTTACTGCACAGATATCGATGTTCTCCATTTTTAGGAGAGCCTCAAGAGAGTGCATTTGAGGTTTAGACTTCTAGCATTGAGTAGCATTACCTTCAGATTTTGCATGCTTGTACCTGTTACAGTGGTGGAGAAAAGCTCCAAAACACAATGCTAACAAATTACAAGCATTACAGAAATAGTTACAAAATATAAGGCAATTTAGAATTTTTCAAGTTACAAGTTGAAAAGTTGGCATTTGTAGGACAGTACAATTAAAAGTTTCAAGTTACAAAGTTGAAAAGTTGGCATTTGGAGGAGTAACAATACGATATAATAAAAGTGTTAATACCAAGGTATGCTTTTTTTATAAAATATCTAATTCCTACGGTTTCTACCAAGAGTAGTAAGACTATGGGACTATAAAACAGGTGTATCAGCTAAAAGAAACTAACTGTGAAGCAGGAAGCTATGTTGGATGGGAACAAGAGCATTTCCATAGTGAAGTTAGGTGTTTATGAAGTAGAGTTTTGAAGACGAGGAGGCTGCTAGTGGTATGGAGGAGAGGTGGGAGAGCATTCCAGTGGTGAGCGAGAGAGAAGGATAGAAGGTGCTTGCCTGGTGGGCAGATGGGTTTGTGTAGTTCAATTAGATTTTGGAACTTGGATCTTTGGTGTCTATCAGGAACATGCATTTGGAAGGTAGAGGCAAGGGGAGGGGCAGAGAGAGGGAGAAAAGATAAGCTTGTGTGCTTGAATGAGTTGAATGTAGGTGAGATAGTTAGGTAGCTTAAGCCAGCTGAGTTGATGTAGGGGAATACAGTGATGTCTTGAGGATCTGTGACCTGTTATAAATTTAGAAATGTTGTAGTAACAGGAGGATAGTTTTGACTTGATAGACGATTGCAGATTAATGAAGATAGAGGCACCATATAAGAGGGAAGGGATAAGGTAAGTGGTAGCGAGAACAAGCCTAGTGGAGGGAGAGATGAAACGGTTGTGACGGTAGAGTATACTGATTTTCTTGTGAGGTTTTTTTTTATATTTGCTTGCAGATGGCTTTCAAACTTTAAATGGTCATCGATGATGACTCCCAGTAGTTTAATAGTTGAAACTATTTCGAGAGGAGTCTTGTTTTGGCTGGTGATGATGAACGAGTTTTTATCTAGTGTGGTAGTTTTAGCAGGGGTGAATATCATAAGCTTAGTCTTGGTTGCATTGAGTGCTAGTTAGTTTTCTAACATCCGTTTTTCAATGAGGAGAAGGCATCCTGTGTTAAATTTATTAAGGCGGAAGTAGAGGTGGCACAGCAGATTATCATAGAATTGTCTGTGTATTGGACAAGGTTGGCCTAAGGGATGGCAAGATAGAAGTCATTAATGAAAATATTAAATAGTAGGGGACCTAGAATTGAGCCTTGGGGTACACCTGTAGGAGTATCTAAGAAAGGTGAGGTGGCTTTATTCCATTTGACTGCTTGTTGCCTATTTGCAAGGTAACTGGTGAACCAACTGATTGAGGAGTGAGAAAGATTTAGTTTAGAGAGTTTACTAAGGAGAAGGTTGTGAGAGATGGTGTCAAAGGCCTTAGAGAGGTCTAAGAGGAGGGTGGACACAATGTGGCCAGAGTCCCGAGATTTGTTAACAGTTGCTAGGAAGGAAAGGAGAGTAGTAGTGGTGCTATGGCCGGGTCGGAATCCATGCTGAGTGGGAGTGAGAAGGTTGTTATTTATGAGATAGGGTAGTAATTGTTGGTGAATACATTTTTCGAGAAGTTTAGAAAAAGGGGATAAGATGGCAATAGGCCAAAAGTTTGGGATATCATTGTTGTTGCCCCCTTTGTGGAGTTGGATTATAAAGGCTTTTTCCAAGGCTGGGGAACATGGCATTCGGAAAGTGATCGGTTAATTAGTATACAGATGGGGAAGGCAATAGCTTCAGAGGCTATTTTTAGGAAATAGGAGGGTATTTCATCAGGGGCATTTGAGCAGGGTTTCAGGTTTAGAAGAAGTTTTTTTATGGTAGAGATGGGGATAGGGCTCACGGAGAAGGGAGGAGGTGGGGGGCTGGAGTTGGAAGGGGAGTAAGGAGTAAGTGAAGGTGGATGTGGGGAAGTAGAGTTTTTGGAGAAGGATGTAGTTAGTTTGGCTATAGAGTTAATAAAGAATAAATTGAATTGGGTAGCTAAGTCCAAGTTGGTGGCATTTGGGTCTTGGCAGGGGTTTTCTTTTTTTCCTGGGATGAGTAGAGATGTAATTCCATCCCAGAATTTTTTAGGGTCGGTGTTATGGTTAGCTTGGAGTGTGGAATAATAAGCTCTGCGGTAAGCTATTATGTTATTTTACTTTGTTACGAAGTGATCTATATTCATTAAGGGTGATTTGAGTTTTAGTTTTGTGGTAACATTTCCAAGCTTTATCTCGGAGCCGCATGGAGAGTAAGGTATTTTTAGATAACCATGATGCAGGATTACTTTTTATGCATTTTAGTTTCTTGAGAGCAAAGGAGTCCAGCAGGTTTAAGAAAGTTGTAATAAAATAGGTAACAGCACTATCTAGGGATAGAATTTTTAGTGGATTCCAGTTCATACTTTTTACTGCATTTGAGAATGCATTGGAGTTAAAGTTTTTTAGGTTCCTGGTAGAGGTGTATGTGTGAGACAGTTGTAGGGTGGAGGGAAGGTGTTGGATGAAAGTGGTAAGATGGTTGCCTAGCGGGTCAGGAAGGGTACCACTGTTAGTGATTTAGTGGGGGTGGGAAACTAGAATACAGTCTAGTGTGCTTCCAGAGAGGAAGTCTTTGGATGGCCTAGTTATTGAATTAATAAGTTGTGTGAAGCTGTAAAGGTTTATATTTATGGAGATGGTTGGAGACTGGATTGTGGCCCAATTGATATTAACATCACCCAGGATTATAGTTTCATTTGTGATATTGGCAGAGAGCCAGGACACAATATCTTCTAGGATTGGGATGTCATCTCCAGGAAGGATATAGAGTGAGACAATGCAGATAAGTTTATGTTTGTTTATCTGAAGAAGGATTGGGATCAATTCAGATTTACCAAATTTGGGAATAGGTTTAGAGTAGGGGGTGACTACAAGAGAAGAGGAGTAGAGCAGGGCAGCACCTCCCCCTTTTTAAGAGTTCTATCTTTTCTAATGATACAGTAGTTGGGTGGTATTAATTCAGAATAATTTATATGGGGTTTAAGCCAGGTTTCTGAGATACACAGGGTATCAGGTTGATTATGGAGAAGCCAGGCTTGGAGGTCGGGATTTTGTTACAGATGCTCTGAGCATTTAGAGCTGTGAGAAGGCGGGATCTACCAGCTGAGTGGGGAGGATGGGGTGCGGAGGTTGAGTTTAGAGAGGGAGAGGGGCCGGGGTTTGGGTGTATGTCACCAGAGAGTAGGTTAGAGATAAAATGCCGAATATGGGAGAAGATATATTTAAATAGCTGTTTTATGGGTTATAGGTTTTATAGAGGTGTAACTCGTATAGATGGGAGTAGTAGTTTTGGGGTTTGGTATGTGTTTAAAGGTGAAGAGCATGGTAGGGTTGAGGAAGTAGAGGCTATGGGATATAGTAGTTGTCGAATATGCATGTTGTGCACAATTGGATGTCAGGATATGTAAAGGGGGAGAGTGGTTAGTGTAGTGAGGTCTGTGAGGTAATATAAGTAGGATAAGGTGATGAGAAGTAGTGATTGTGTTAGAATAGAGGCTGGTTTGATAGGCATGGTATATATTTGGGTGATAGACTGAGAGTGAGTTGTGGTGCAGGTAAAGGGAGAGAATAATGTTTAAGGGGTGAAATATAAGTAAAGCCTTTTCCCCTTCAAGTCATACACCATCCTGGTGGATTATATATGAAGACATTCCAGCAGTCTGATGTCCCTTTTCTTTTAAGTACTCCAGAACTGGCATACAGTAGTAAAGGAGTCACCTGACCAGAACCCACAACAACAAAAGCATTATATATTTACTTTTGGAGGCTGTTCCCCTGAAGACATATCTACACATTATGTTCACCCTAGTGCCCTCTAACTCTGCTGTTGGTGGTCCAGTCCAGGTTGGATGAAATCAACATCCACAGATCAATTTCCTGTTTCTTGCTGTCAGTTCAGCTTCTCCTCAGCTGATATATCACACAGGGATGTTCTGGCCCATGTGTATTACTTTTCACCTGCCTGCCTTGAACCTCAGTTGTTTCCTTTCTGCCCCCTTGGCCATCCATTCCAAATTTTACCGTAGATTACTCTCCATCTTCCACTGATGTACCTGTCTTAGTATTGTCATGGAGGAATTCAATCCTGACATGTTTTCCTTTAGATATGACCAAATAAAGCAAACTGAATAGTACAGGGCCACACAAATAAAGCAAACTGAATAGTACAGGGCCACACAAATAAAGCAAACTGAATAGTGCAGGGCCACACAAATAAAGCAAATTGAATAGTACAGGGCCACACATTAAAACCTGAATCCTGACATTGTGCAACCTTCTGTCTCTAATGTTCAATCATTCTGCTGCCCTGTTCCTCATTCTTGAGCCCACTTCACCCCCACCCCCCATTTTTCCTAGCAGTCACCTTTGTGAAACTGAGTCAGACACCTTGGTGAAGCTGGTTTTTATTGGTAAGTTGCTCTGTCACCCAGCCATATGAATTTATCAGGTATAACTAATAGCATTTAATGGCCATCATTTCATGTTAATTGCTTTCCTAGAGAGTGTTTCACTCTAGAAAAGAAACCAGCCTGTCCATCATCTTCTTTCAATAACTTTCCCTTTCACTGCTGTTCCTACATTTCTCCATTTTTTCTTGCACACCCTAGTAGGCTGGTAAAGTACTTCCTGTTTTTGAGTCTTGTTACATTTCTGCAATCACTAGTGAGCTGTTGGTATTCCATCTATCCCTTGTGTTTCATCCTTCTTAACAGCAGCCAATTGTCCCTGTATCTTTAACAGCAGACAGTTGTCCCTGCACTTCCTGCTATCTTTATTATGGTGTCTGTCAACTGTTCCACTGTCTCTGCACTACCTTCTTACTAGCACAATGTTTTCCTTTCTGTTTCACTTTTCCTTACAAAAAATGAAGCTGGATATTCCTTTGGTGCGTCATTTTTCTTTAGGCTTCTGTAATCTCCCTCCCACCTTTGCCCAGCAAAACCAGGTCTGTCACTTACTCTCTTCTTTTTGCTACAGACCTAGAAAAGCCCTTGCTATCCTTCCTTATGCTGCCTCTCAAATGTCTTTGAACTTACACCTTTGCTGCCCTTGACTCCTTGGCATGTTTTTTGTTAGCCTCCTTGAGATATAATACTAGCTAAGCAGATAAAATTTCCATTGATAGACAATAATACTCATGCACATGTTGTGCATGAACAAGCTGTAATCTAAAGTTCTTGTCTTATTTTTATCCTGCTGATTAGCAGGGTGCACTTAACCCCTCCTGAGTCTCTAGTAAAGACTTCTGATAAAAGATAATCTGTACATAACTTCATGATGTCATCCCCGTGTTGTTAATTTCCATTTGTTATGATGTGTTGTGTCTGATTAACATTATTGCACATGCTGTGTAGCTCTTCCTTCAACATCTCAATTGAATATGGCCTACACCTTATTTGAGTTATCCTCCTGAACAAATAAGAATAAATACAGCCAGACACAGATGGATAAAGTCCTGTGACCCCAGTCACTCCAATTTGACTTTGGATTAGGGTTCTGGAGGGTCTGTCACTGTGAAAGAGAAGAATGGTGAAGCAATGCTTGCATACCTGCTTTAGGCAGAAAGGTGAGATGTGCGTGTCCTCCATGGACTTCCCTTGGTGGGAATACCACAGACCACATGGAAGCAATGGCTGAAGGCAAGGCCTTTTAGAAGCGTTGTGCCACTTGCAGAAGTAGGTGGGTGGCGTGCCCTGTCTAAGGCTCACTGCAAGACAAACTCTGTGTGTGTAATTGTACATGTGCAGTCAAGGTTTTCAAAAAAAGAAAATAAGAAATACCCAATAACAGCTACAGTATCATGGCCTCTGCTTGACTTGACCCATTCAGTAGAGTGGTAACTTGCAGCCCTGCAGAAGCTTGAATTTTTCTCAAGAAATGTGACCATCTTAGTGCAGTTCACACTGGTGGTATGCCTTAAGCATCAGGACCTCTGAGGATAAGAATGCCTGGAGCTGGTAAAGGTGGTAGGGTGGGGTGGGGGATGGTACTGGAGGACAGCAGTAGCGATGGCCAAAAAAATAAATTTAAGTCCTACCCTACTGAGAAGACAGTGGTAAATCACAAGGATTTTCCTTTTTTCACATGAATGACCATCATTTTAGGAATAAGATGCAAGGAAGAGCTGTACACTTGTGTCTCCTTTTATCCTTACATGGCTCTGACTCCTTGCATTCACTGAATCCTGTATTAAAACTCATGTTTATGACTCTGGATGTAAGCTAGAAGGTGACAGTTTCTTGTAGGTTGTGATTTACTATGGGTACCGTAGCATAACATATGCTGCAGTAGCGTTGTCACCTCACAGTAAGACGCTGTCGGGTTCGATTCTCAGCAAGAGTGTCTTCTGCATGGAGACATGCGTGAATGGGCGTACCTTCGTTAAAGTTTGTGCATCAGAGCTGGTAACTCGGCACATAAAAATCAACTACCAATCATTAGCGGACTGGAGTTCCGCTGTGGTGACCCCTAACCGGGAAAAGCCGAAAGACACAAACAAACAAACAAACCGTAGCATAACATAAATCCTCTTTTCATGTTATTGATGTCTGACAGCTACTTTCCCCCTGTTTTTGATGTTGGGTATAACTTTCACTTTAGCTGTTCTCCCAAGGTGAAATTGTAACATTTTGGTAGCCTATCATGTTCCTAAGTTTGCTAAGGATATCCTTCATCACATAACTAACCAAATTAATCTTATGGGTCAGAAGTTTGTAGCATGGGTGATTTCAACTCTTTACAGGTATCTTACTCTCTTCCCATCAGAGTTGTGATAGCAGATGCCCTATGCTGACCACCTTAAAAAACTCCAGCTATACTCTGTTGCATATCGTCTACTCAGAGGTGATCTCTGCTTAACATACAAGGCCATGTCAAACCCAGAGCTGTTGGACATGCTACATTTAAAGAAATCCCAATCCCTCAGAGCCACATGCTCCAGGGATCTAAACCTTGTCATCACAATAAAAAATCATGCTGGAGGGATAGGTTCCTGACCCAGAGGTTCCTGACCCAGAGACTCCCCAGACTCTGGAATAGATTGCCCATACATGTCAAGCAGAGTGCCTCTTTGGCCCTCTTCAAAATGAACCTTGACGATTGGATGGGAGAAAGGAAATTCACACCAGGGATCATGTCAGTCGCCCTGCTAGACAGGGGTCCAGGGAAGTAAATAGTGTGGGAAAAAATAGCCAGGGAATTGTTATGGCTAGGCTTGTACAGGCCCTAGGGCTGATAGCCTAGTACCAACCTATGAACCTATGACCCCATCAAAGCTAACATAAACCATTGCACATGTATTACATTAGATTAGAGTGTCACAAATTCAGCCATGCATGCTATTTGTGGTCATATAATATATAATTCTCTCAGAGATTCTCTTCTTTACTATCATAGTGAATGAAACATACTGCTGAGACTTTATCACAAGGTACTACTCCAAGGTCAACTGTTGATAATCATTTTAACCACATGGTGTTATTGAATTTACCTCAAACTAATATGGTATATATCTCCTATCTTTAACTGAACTCATGATTTACAGGTTTCCAAAGAAGAAACTAAATGAAGTAGGAGAAATAATAGAATTAGGTAACTCCAACCATTAAACAGTTGATGATTGGTAGACACAAGACCTGGGTACATGCTTCTACAACTGCAAACAAATTTACTTCTGCTATTCAACAGTACAACCTCTGTAAAATAACATGATGTAATAAAACGGTGGCTGTTCCTGCCATATATTCAGTCCACTGAATGTGTGTGCAGTGAAATCTAACCTAAATACCTCCTAGACTGTAGACTACTATGCAAGCCCCACTAAGAAACAAGGCTGTCATGCATTTTGATGGCACTTTTATCTACTCCACATATTTTTGTTTGCTTGCTTTTCATTTGATTGTTCATTTGTTAGTGTGATTGTTAACCAGATAGGAATACTGGAACACTGTGCCGTTGGACTGTCTTAAAGCCACAACCTAGGCCAAAGGACAGAAACATATATTGTACAACAAAATGGCAAGCAAATGAAACAAGTGCAATACAAATTAGGAAAGAGGCAACTTAAAAAAATTAATATAGAGAGCATTAAAAAATCTAATTGCAAAATATAATATAAAAGTAAATACACATTGGTGTCATGGAGTAAAAGAATAAAGTCCTGACTGCAGCAGATGATCTGGGTTTGATTACTAGCTTGGGAGTCGGAGGCACTGGCAAGGGGAAAGGTGAGCATTCCCATCCTAGGGGAAAGGTGTGCATTTGGAGGTGCCTTGCAGTTGATCCTTACTGGATGCTGGACACCTGCTGATAGTGTCGTCCAAAGGGAGGTGGGGCCACTGGCTGAGCTGCCATAGAGGCAAGGCAATATGCCAGCACATCACATTGCATAGCTGGATTGGAAAGCATGAGTGCATGCAAGAGGAAGGGAAGGTGCAATATGGCATTGTCTCAGGTGCCTCTGCTTCCTCAATGGCCCCCAAGCATGGATCAGAATTAATTTTGGGGGGAAGGGGGAGCCCAGTAGACCTGGCGAATGAAGAGAGGCCATGCGGGGAATGAGTAGTCAGCTGCAGGGAAATAAAAATCAAACCCCCAAAAAGAAAAATAGGCAGATATCACTGAAATTAAAGTACTATAATTCAGAGAGGAATACAAGAGTTAAACCAACCATCAGAATCTATTTTAGAATGTTACTTACCTTCACTCATAACTTGTAATGACTTCTTACCTCAAGCCATCTACAAATATAAAAGATACTTTCAACCACCAACAGTGGAAGCCACCTTTAATTCATTGATGTTAAGTTTTCCAGGCCTGAAATCTGCTGGGATTTAAGCAGACTCAAACCTGAAAATTTCAACAGTCTCGCTCCATCCCAAATAGGTCTACCTTGATGCTCAGTGAGATGACTTTTTAATTGTTAGCAGCAAAAAGGGCATATGCCTTATGGACTGACTTGTTAAAACTAACCCCAATCATAACTGAGGCATTGCACCACAAATTAGTAACTAAAGGCCCTTAACCTTACTTTTGTTCACTATTGGAGTTATGGAGTGTGTACCAGGCCACTGCTCACTAGCTGCTCTTCGAAACTCTCCATGGCTTGCATGGACTGTGTATACTGGATACTGCTTTGAGTCAGTCTTTACTCTAGGCCTCAGAACTATGAATGCAAGCTAGTACACTGTTGCACTATGTTTAAGTCTAAAGAAGGCTTCTGATACAATGAGGCACCCATGGTTATTACAAATTAGCTCATTGCTGAATATAACTTGGCAATTAATATGATTCCTTAACTATCACAGCAGCAGAACATAGTATGTCAGATACAATTCTGAGATGTGTTGTTTGCAGAGGATAACATTTTGCTCTCTAAGGGATTATCAAGAGAACATTCTTATCTCTTCTCATCAACACTTAATAGCTGAAAATGCTTTCTTCAGACTTAGATCTGCTTCATGGACTCTACTTCCTGGAGAAATTAGATCTTTATCATCAATGACAGTCTTCATGAAAGCTCTGAGGAAACACCTAGTGAAGAAGCCATGTCCCATCACTTTACAGACAAGCACTAGTCCTACAAAGCATTCCAACCAATAAGTGGGACTCAAATTGTAGATAATTATGTACATCTGCCTATTATATATAGTAAGCAATGCCTTTACTTACTTATTCAATCTATGTAAAATCTGGTTCAACTATGTATAAACCAAGTACATGTTGTTTGCCATAGCTATTTAAATGTATACAACAATCTATTTGTGTATATGTGTAACATATGTCTATATATGTAGCTTATGCATATTGTTTTTTCTAAGTTACTCACTGAGCCAAGACTGTAGCTAAAAAGAGTCAATAGACCAGGCCTTTCACCTGGTTGCAAAACACATGCACGCATGTAGGCATGCAAGGGAATTTTCCCTTTCCCTGATGTTGTGCAACCTCAGAGTTAGTGTATATAAGCTTGCCCCCATGCAAAAAAAAAAAAAGCAAAGAAAGAATCCTCCCAGTATTTTAGGTTTTGACATATATATATATATATATATATATATATATATATATATATATATATATATATATATATATATATATATATATATATATATATATATGTCTATATGGGTCTACCTGAAAACACCGAATGCTGACAACGCCGACAACGAGATAACCGACACCGGAAGGTCAACAACGGAGATGACTGATGATTGAAAATCCCGACGTTGAGAACACCGACATGTTAAGGTAAGTGTGTGATAGTGACGGACTTTTAGGTTAGGGGCGGGTTAAGTGAGTTAGGGTTAGGGTGCGGGTAAGGTAAGTGTGCGACAGTGACAGACTTTAGGGTTAGGGGCAGGTTAAGTGAGTTAGGGTTAGGGCGCGGGTTAGGTAAGTGTGCGATAGTGACGGACCTTAGGGTTAGGGTTTGGGTTAAGGTTAGTGCATAGATAGTTGTGTATGTAAGGTTTAATGTAGGTTTGTAAGGTTTTTGGTGTGCTTGTGTTGTGTGTGTGTTTTACAGAAAAGGTATTTGTTTTGTTGATTGGCGGGATTGTGGTTTGTCGGGCATGTGATATATATATATATATATATATATATATATATATATATATATATATATATATATATATATATAGGTTAGGTTCATAGGTTCATAGGTTCATACTAGGCTATCTGCCCTAGGGCATTTATAAGCCTAGCCAGAGTGTGTTTGGCTTTCGCCACCCATTTATTTTAATTTTGCTATGCCCTTTTTCGAGGTTAGTATACTGTGCCTCTGTCTAACAGTGACACAGAAGTGATACCCGGGGTAAACCTACGATCTCCCATCCACTCATCAAGATTCCTCTTGAAGAGAGTCAGTGAGGGACTCTGCCTAACCTGGACTGGGATTTTATTCCAGAGTGAAGGGAGCCTCTGGGTTATGAATCTGTCCCTCCAGCATGTCCTATTTATTTCAGTGCTGAGGTTCAAGTCTCTCGAGTGCGTAGCTCAATGGGATTTGGATTTTCTAATGTGCAGCATGTCCATTAATTCCGGGTTGGACATGGCTTTATACGTCAGGCACAGATCGCCTCTGAGCAGGTGGTATGCCACTGAGTAGAGCTGGAGTTTCTTTAACCGGGCAGCATATCGCATCTGTTTGAGCCTTTTGATCCTCTTGGTGAGGTACTTTTGGGGTCTTTCCAGTTGCTGCAGGTGTCTGGTAAGGTACATCCCAAAAGGGGCATTGTACTCAATTATGGGCCTGATGAGGGATGAGTAAAGAGGCACGATGACCTCCCCTGATCTAGATGTGAATCCCTTCATGATTAGGTGGGCTATATAAAATGTTTTTCTAACCACTTTGGCCACGTGGTTGTCAAATGAGAGATTGCTATCAACTTGGGTCCCCAGGTCCCTAATTACTTCTTGTACTTAATGGATTACCACCTATGTGGTAATTTGTGGGCACTTTGTTTTTGCCAAAGGGGATGACTATACACGTTTTGGTGTTTAGCTTGAGGCCATGGCTCTGGCACCAGTTGTCTGTTTCTATGAGGCCCTTTTGGAGGATGCTTGTGTCGGCTGGAGAGTCGATTATGGCGCCCAGTTTGCAGCCATCTGCGAACTTGGTCAGCCACAGTCCTTCCGTGTTGGCCTGTACCTCCGAGAAATGTATACCGAACAATAGAGGTCCCAGGACTGAGCCTTGTGGGATGCCACTTGTAACTGGTTTGGAGTCTGACATGGCTCCAGCAATTCTAACCATGTGGGTTCTGTCCTTGAGCCAGTTTGCAATCCATCTAGTGACATAGGGGTTTATATTTAAGCTGGTGAGCTTATCTATAATGCCCGAGTGGGGTATTGTATCGAAGGCTTTTACAAGGTCCAGGTAGGCTGTGTGGACCACCTTCCCCTCATCAATGGCCTTGGTGACTGTTTCAAAGAAATTGACCAGGTTTAAGAGGCAGGATCTGCCCTTAACAAAGCTGAACTGGGTAAGATCCAGTGTCTGTAGGTCCCCAATATCTTTATTTATGAGGTCCATGATGATCCTTTCCATAGCTTTGCAGACCAAGCTAGTCAGGCTTATGGGGCGATAGTTTCCAGGATCCGTTGAGGCACCACCTTTGTAGAGAGGGACCACTGTTGCTGTATGCCACTCTTTGGGTACATATTCTGTAGTAAGGCTGAGATTGAACAGTAGTTTTATGTTTGGGTTTAGCTCTTCTTGGAGTTCATGTAGGACGCAGCCCGGAACTCCGTCTGGTCCCATTGATGCTGTGCTTTTTGCTTTGGAGAGGGCAGCTCTTACCTGAGCATCTGAGATGTCAGGGGGGCAGCACTCTGCTGGGATAGATATTTGCCCTTTTGGTGGGGAGGGGGGGAGAAGTTTGCGCTGAACCTGTCAGCTAGGATGTTGGCAATGTCTGTGGGTTCGGTGTATTTTTTGTCATTTTGGACTAATTCTGAGCATATCTGGGAATTCCCACCCAGGTTCCTAACATAACTAAAGAAAGCCTTGTGATTATCCGTAGTGTCCTGTGCAATTTTTTTCTCGAAGCTGGCCTTAGACGATTTTATGAGTGCCCGTAGTTTTTTGCTAATACTGATCAGAGATGCCTTCCCTTTTTGGGATTTTGCTCTATCATGTAGTAGCTTCCTCCTTCTATTGTATAGTTTGTTTATGGCTGGGGTCCACCAGACAGGACGTCTGCCTTTGGAGGATTGGGTCTTGGTTTTATTTGGGATTGCATGATCCATGCATTCCTGAAGGTGTTCATAGAATGTGTTTATAAAGGATTCTGCGGTCTGGGCCATATTTTCCACATATATACACACACACACAGAAAAAAACATTCTTCTGAGGAGAAACAAAAACTGTATAAACCAACACACCTCATGGAACCAGACCTGATACCAAAAGAAGAGACCAAAATAAAATTCTTCTGTTTATTCACACCCACAAAATGAGTTATTACTCATAACTAAGTTACAAGGATAAAAATAAAGTAAAACAAAGTGGCATAGAAAATTACAAGAATCCTTTATGATTCAGTGAAAATGGAAAGTGGTTATAAAAATAAACTTAGATGGAATACCTTGTATGACCTTGGACTAGATGATCCTTAAGTAACGTTAGCTGGCCTTTGGCAAAAATGGAATCCTATGACTACTACCCTTATTAGTCATGTGGACAGGCTTCAGAACCATGTCAGATTAGTTAATGGTCAATGGCCTCCATTATTCAGATTTGTCAAGCTACAATGATCAGTGGCATCTAACCCAGTAAGAGTTATCCAGTTGAGTTCCTAGACCACATAATACTTGTTGGGATTGTGGACAGGCTAAGGTAGATTATTTCTACTTGGTGTAGTCCTGTCTAGTAATTAGAATTAGATGGCTACAGGTTATTCAAACACTAGAGCGGGCACTTAGATTGCACACTCTAGCATATGGCAGCTTCAAATTCTGGTTGTTTGGTTTTGGTACCCCAGGTTATACAGATTTTTATTGCATCAGAACAGTAGTAGCAACTTTTCTGTCTTTCTTGGTTTACATTGAAAAAGAATCACCTAAAGATTAATCAGAGTTTTTTATCTATATTACAAACTAAAGTCATTATACTTTACATATAATTTGCATGGACAAATGACACAAATACTGGGGTATCCTACTTGTTATAATACAAAGTAACTTTAATGTTAGTTGAGGAGTTTCAAATCTGTTATTTCTTCTCGTTACTCTGTTGGATTCATGTGCCATGATGACATTTATTCTTATGTTGTTGTTGCTGTTGTGTCTTTCGGCTTGTCCCGATTAGGGGTCGCTACAGCAGAACTCCGGTCCGCTAATGACTGGCAGTAGATTTTTACGTGTCGAGTTGCTGTAATAAAATTTGTTAAAAAAAAAGAAAAGAAAATGGAAAGTGGTTAGCACTGTTTGAATCTGGTTAGTGCAAGAATACTTTAAGTAAGGTACTGGGAATAAATAATTAGGAAGGGAAAGGTCATAAAATGGGAAGAGGCCAAGAATACATTTGGAGTGCAGGCTATAGACACCCTTCCCTATCAAGGACTTATATCAGAGTATATGCAAAGAGAATGGAATAGGGGAATCCGACCTGTACTTGTTGAGTATTTTTTGTAGAATGTAGAACAGAAGCTTCTGTTAGAAAAGGGATAATTAGTTGGTCATGTAAAATGGGCAGCTGCAGTGGTGTAGTGGTTAGCATTGCCGCCTGACAGCAAGAGCTTCCCGGTTCGATTCTCTGCTGGGGTGCTTTATGTGCGGAGTCTACATGTCCTCCCTTTGGCCATGTGGGTTTCCTCCAGGTGCTCTGGTTTCCTCCCACATCCCAAAGACATGCTGTAGGTGGATTGGACACTCTAAATTGGCCCTAGGCGTGAGGGTGTGCGTGTGTGTGCCTTCTGTGGAAGGTTGGGTGCTGGGCTGACAACTCGTCACCGTAAATACTCCACTGTCAATCATGAGAGGACAAGTGATCCGCTGTAGCGACCCCTAACTGGAAAAAAGCCAAAAGAAGAAGCTGGTCATGTAAATATTGCATGATAACCATAGGAATCAATCAGAGGAGGTTAGGATGGATTGGGAGGACAGACTGGCTAAAGCAATTCACAAAGAAACAATGGGGGATATATGTATGGCTCCCAAATATACAACAAAGTCTAGAAAATGCAGGATTTTTGTTTGGAATTGTTTGCATAGATATTTTTATACCCATAGCAGACTCCAATGGTAGTTTGCAAATGTTGGTGGTGTGATGGGGGAGAAAGAGGTAATTGGGAACATATATTGGAAGTATAATGAGTTGGCAGACTAATAATTCACTGCATACTATTCTGTGAGAAATACAGTTATTTCATCCAGGAACAAGGAGATCATAACATCCCTGTACTTCTCCCTTATCAAACCCATTATCGAGTACAATGCTCCCTTTGGCATGTACTTTGTGAAGCACATGCAGCAGGTGGAGAGACCACAGAAGTTCGTGACCGGGAAAATCCAGGGTCTCAAACATGTATCCTATATGGATAGGCTAAAAGCCCTGTCCCTCTACTCAGTCTCATACAGACTGCTCAGAGGTGACCTGTGTCTGGCATACAAGGCCATCTCAGATTCAGCCTTGATGGAATTGCTACATATCCATAAGTCAAACTCCACTCACTCAACCCACATGCAAGGCCTCAACCTGGTCTGTGAACTTAATAGAACTTGTTGGTGGGATAGATTTGTGTCCCAGTGACTCCCCCATCTGTGAAATCTGTCAAGGAGAGTATTTTACTAGCCCTCTTTAAGAGGAACCTGGATGACTGGATGGGAAACAGAAAATATAGCCCTGGGATCCCACCTATGTCCCTGCTTGACAGGGAAAACAGGTGCTGACTTTGTGGGATCATGGGTGAAATTCTTGGCTAGATTTATAAGGGCCTCTGGGCCAATAGCCTAGTATCATCCTACGAAGGTCACTTATCTATTTATTTATTTAAATTTGTTGACCGGGAGTGTCCGACTGGACGTAGGTCCATTTTCAGCGGAGGCCCGGGGAGAAAAGCTCCACAGTTAAAATAAACAGACAGTATTTACATTGGATTACATAGTGATTAACAATTTACATAGCAATTACTTACAACATATTTACAGATGAAGAACATAGTACATCAGTAGACAACTAGAATCTTTATCTGTGAAGTGCATACCAGACATTAACAAATGTTACAAGAAGAAGAAGTTCGTGCTGTATAATAAGTACTGGCTTATGAGCATCTGAGCTTGCTATAATCAAGGTAGTTAGTGGAGTGGAAAGAAAGGTAGTGGCTGGATGATATTAGAGTGGGAGTTGCAAAGGCATAGCCAGCATGTTTTTAGTTGTGCTTTTAGTAAAGTTTTGAAGTGGGTGCATGATGGTATGGAGGTAATTGTGGGTGGGAGTGAGTTCCATAATTTAGCTATGGTGCAAGAGAATAGTGCTTCACCAGCAGAGTTATTGGCTTTAGTGATCTGCAAGTGATTTTTGCTGCTGGATCTTAGTGGTCTGGTGGTGCGATAGGGTTGGAGTAGATTCTGGTGGGATGGGACATTTAGTGGATGGTTTATTAGTTTGTGGGCGAGTGAGAGTTGATACCATTGAAGGAGGTGAGGGAGTTCAAGCCAGCCCAGTTCAGCAAGTGAGAGACAGTGGTGACTATGGTAGGATGCCTCTGTGGCGAATTTGGCGATTTTGTTGTAGCAGGTCTCTAGCTTGTTTAGATCACATTGCCTTAGGTTGGTATATATTGGAGAGGCATAAAGTAGGGTGGAGATAAGGTGGGAATTTGCTATTGAAATCTTTGCTGCTTTGGTGAGAAATTGCTTATTTCTGTATAACGCTCCTAGTTTTTTGTGGACTTTTTTTATAGTCATGGATATGTGAATGTCAAATTTTAGTTTATTGTCTATTTCCACTCCTAGCAATTTGGTATGTTCAGTTGGGTATATAGTGGTGTTGTCTTTTGCCATGATGTTAAAGTGAGAGTTGTTTTGAGTATGTTTGGTGGGTTGGAAGATGAGTAGTTTAGTTTTGTTTGGGTTGAGTATTAATCGGGCATCGGATAACCATGTTTCAACAGAGGAAAAGGCTTCCTGTGTGACTTTTTGCAGTTTTGGTAGGGACTGGGCTGAGCAGATGATGGTCGAGTCATTTGCGTATTGTATGAGTGTGCCATGTTTGGTGGCAGAGGCTAGATTATTGGTGTAAACCGAGAAGAGTAGGGGTCCAAAGATGGATCCTTGGGGAACCCCTATGGAGACAGGTAGTTGGGGAGATATGTCATTCTGCCATACAATGGATTGTTGGCGGTCAGACAGGTAACTCTGAAACCAGTTGGTGACCGATTGTGAGAAGGATAGTTTATTGAGGACAGAGATAAGTTGTTTGTGTGGGACCATGTCAAATGCTTTAGATAGGTCTAGGAAAGTAGCAGAGGAGAGATAGCCATTGTTTTTATGCTGAAGGATAATGTTAGTAAAGGAGAGTAAGGCAGTGGTGGTGCTATGGTTTGGTCGGAAACCATGCTGAGTACTGGAAAGGAGGTTGTTAGTAAGGAGGTAGTCTGAGACCTGAGAGTGTATGCATCTCTCTAGTATTTTGGAGAGTGGAGAGAGAATAGCTATGGGGCAGTAATTGGTTAGTTCTGTGGAGGGTCCGCCTTTGTGGAGGGGAATTATATGTGATACTTTCCACAGTGTGGGAACATAACTTTCTGACAGAGATCGATTAATCAAGATGGCTACTGGGTAGGCCAGAGCATCAGCTGCGATTTGTAGGTATTCACTTGGGAGGCTGTCTGCTGCTAATTTGGTGGGTTTAAGTTTAGTTAAGAGATTTTTTATGTTGGAGGTAGGTACAGGAGAAAAAGTGAAGGCAGTGGGGAGATTACTAGTTGCAGGTGTGGGTTGGAGGGGAGGGGGGTTGTGTTGTTTAGCTAGTGATAGTATGGTTTGGGTGAATTGTGTGTTGAATGAGGAAGCAATATTTTCTGAGGAGTGAGGAATGTTAGGAGGGGGGGTACTGACTTTACCTGGGTGGAGGATGGAGTTTATGGAGGACCAGAATTGTTTGGGGCTGTGTTGTGAGGAGTCTAGGGCAGACTGGTAGTATTGGGATTTGTCCTGTTTTATCAGCTTTTGACTCTATTGCGTAGCTCTAGGAATTTCTGTCTAGCTGAGGGGGTTTTGGTTTTGTGCCAGTGCTCCCAGGCTTTATCCCTGTTTTTCATTTCTGACTTAGTGGTTTTCTGTAGCCATGGGGAGGGTTGTGCTTTGGTTCTAGAGAATCTTATGGGGGCATGGTAATTAAGGATGTTCAGGAAGGTAGTATTAAAAAATTCAACTGCATCATCTAGACTGAGGTACTTTAGAGGATGCCAGTTACATTCTTTGAGGGATGAGATGAATGTAAGTGGGTTAAAGTTTAGTTTTTTATGTATTTGACGGTAGATGACAGGTTTAGCTTTGTATAGGTATTTTTTGAGTAGGAATGTTGGGGAGTGATCACTGAGGCTATCTGATAAGCAGCCTGTTATATATGACTGGGGGCTCTTACTGATTAGTATCCAATCCAGGGTAGTGTGCTTGGTGGAGTTTTTATTTATCCTGGTTGGTGACTGGACTAGTTGAGTGAAGCCATGAAGGTGTACATGATGAGTTGGATTGTTGCCAGAACAGGATTGTCAGTCAATATTGAAATCACCTAAGATGATAGTTTCTTGGGGGAGATGGTGGGTAGACCAGCTGAGGAGGTTTTTTAGGGGAGGGATGTTTTGGCTAGGTGGGAAGTAGCATCCAATTATGTTGATTTTTTTTTTTTTGGTTAATTTTGAGGTTGGTATGTATTACTTTTTCATTGCCTATTTGTGGAGCTGATGATTTTAAGATCTGGATGTTTAGATGCTGTTTAAATATTATAGCTACACCACCTCCTTTTTTGTTTAGCCGGTCTACTCTTAGTATGCCGTAACCTGTAGGGAGTATTTGCTCACTGGTAATGTGAGATTTTAGCCAGGTTTCTGTCAGGATGACTATATCTGGGGAGTACAAGTCTATGGTGGCATGGAGTTCATGGACTTTGTTGGATATACTTCTAATATTTAGGCATAGTAGAAGGAAGTCACTTGGCTTTCTATTGGCTGTAATATGGGAGAAGTTGTGGTTTCTAGTCTGATTATGAAGATTGGGGTTGGAGATGGTAGGGCCAGGGTTGGGGTGGATGTCTCCACTTAGGGCTAGTTTTGATAAGCATGAGATTATTAGTTTTCTCAGTTTTTGAATGTGTTTGATTATAAGGGAAACTTTATGATTGTGCTCTGTGGGTAATAGGTATGGTGGGAAGGTTACTATGTTAAGTTGTAGGGATGCTTTATGTTTGGGTAATATAGTTGGTAGAATATGTGGGGGGTGCATAGGGATGGTTCTTGAGCTGGTGGGAGGGGAGCTGAGTGTGGGTGAGACATGAGTGGTGGTGTGAGTAGTAGTACAGTGGTAGTGGTTGAGTGGGGGAATGATGGAGCTTTGGTAGGATGTAAGATATGCAAGGAGAGTGCATGCAGTGAGCATAGGAAAGGTATTCTTGTACATGTTAGTTGAGGAGGTGTGATAGTAGTGGGAAGATGGAGGAGGTAGTGTTGGGTTAGTGCTGTGGTTGGCTATTAGAAAGATGGGAGGGGTTTGAGTGCAATAAAGGTGGGACCACCGGGGGCGGGAGGAAATAGGGGGCAGGGTTGGAAACAATCACAAAGCAAAGACAAGTATGTTGATCAAGGACTGCTCTGAAACTGTAAGTCATTTCTTAATTTCTCAGGTGGAAAAACAGGATAACCTTGTATCAGTAGGCTACTGTGGTCATAGTTTAAATTTACAAACACACAGTATTGATCAGTTATGGAGACTATTTGCTAACAGAAGGGAATAAGAGAAAGTGGAAGGTGTGTGTGTGTGTGTGTGTGTGTGTGTGTGTGTGTGTGTGTGTGTGTGTGTGTGTGTGTGGGGGGGGGGCTGCTTACAACCAAAGCAGAGTGCTCTCCAGGGGAAAATGAAAACAGGTAGACACATACTCAAAGTTAACTGTAGCTGTTTGCAGACAGTTCAGACCCGGACTGCCCTTTTCTTACAAGAATGTTAAAGGTGGTACCGCAGTTGAATACTTAAGAGTGGTGTTAGGTCTAGAAAAGAAGAGTACAGAGAGGAGTAAGTACTTTTGAGATGGTAAAAATATATTATAAAGATTATAAAAAACACACTGAGCAAATAGCTACCGCATGCAGGACAATGCCATGCACCAACTACTTAGTATATGCAGATACTGAGCCAATTGGAAGAACATTAGAAAAGAAACCCCAAACAGTAGTGCAGTCACAGATAAAAATGTAGCGAGCAGCAATCTGTCGTGGTTCTCTAATGTGATTCTCTCCACCAGTAACAGCACAATTATATAGAAATAATTAGACACTGGTATGAACTGTCTACACACAACACAATTACATGAATAACAGTAGAGAACAAGGCGCAGCTATGAAAATATACCATACATACTATTATACTAAAAACAAATTGGTGCATACAAATGCTAGCATGCCATAGTAACATCAATAATAAAGCATAAATCATATTAGATGTCTAACACAATTCAACATAAACATATACACTTGTACAATGTCTAATACAATTCAACAAAAATAGGCATTTACAGTTGTAAAACACTTACTGGAGAGACACTGAGCCTTCATGGGGCCTGTAGCAGAGTGGATTGTAGTTTTAAAAATGGTGCCTGCCACAGGTAATATTTATTAACTCTGGGTTTGTCTTAAGGTAATAAACAGGGAAGGGGGAGGGGAGAACAAGGGTGTGAGCAGGCAGTTCTTTGTACTGCTGCTAATGAGCCAAAGCAAAGACAAGTATGTGTTAAGAAACAATCACAATTGACCAAGGACTGCTCTGAAACTGTAAGTCATTTCTTAATTTCTCAGGTGGAAAAACAGGATAACCTTGTATCAGTAGGCTACTGTGGTCATAGTTTAAATTTACAAACACAAAGTATTGATCAGTTATGGATACTATTTGCTAACAGAAGAGAATAAGAGAAAGTGGAAGGTGTGTGTGTGTGTGTGTGTGTGTGTGTGTGTGTGTGTGTGTGTGTGTGTGTGTGTGTGTGTGGTGGTGGGGGGGGGCTGCTTACAACCAAAGCAGAGTGCTCTCCGGGGGAAAATGAATATTGGCTCAAACAGGTAGACACATACTCAAAGTTAACTGTAGCTGTTTGCAGACAGTTCAGACCCGGACTGCGCTTTTCTTACAAGAATGTTAAAGGGGGTACCGCAGTTGAATACTTAAGAGTGGTGTTAGGTTCAAAGTTAACTGTAGCTGTTTGCAGACAGTTCAGACCCGGATTGCGCTTTTCTTACAAGAATGTTAAAGGTGGTACCGCAGTTGAATACTTAAGAGTGGTGTTAGGTTGGAGAGACACTGAGCCTTCATGGGGCCTGTAGCAGAGTGGATTGTAGTTTTAAAAAAGAGAAAAAATAAGAGAAGTTACATAACAATCAAAGGGTAGAACAAAATGGGTAATAATTGCACAAAAAGATCCCAAAATCCACCGTTAACAGACGCAAAATACATGCAGTTGCAGCGAGCCGACAATACTAAATATTATTCAAAATGGGTTAATAATTACGAATTCGATGGAAAATTAGAAAAATCCTCGCTTATCAAACTTGTCAAACAGCTCAAAACCAATTCCAAAGGTCGGGTAAAAAAGCAATGTAAATTAGGAATTCGTAAATGAATAAAAACGTAGCTGGATGCTGCTTGTTGAATAAAACAATTTATTCCATAAAACAAGAACAATATGCAATGAGCGCTTTCGGGTTAATACCCTTCTTCAGATAAAAGCATTACAACACACTGCTATTTTTAAAACACAGTCTATCCAATCACCGATTAGTAAAAAACCCGCCTTTTACTGAGTGCCAGTTTTAGCGGAACTACATCATTTAACCCTGGATCCCTATGTGCTGTCAATTCCAGGATCCATTTACTCTCAGCCAATTCTGTGTTCAATCTGATATCACCCCCCCTATGAGTCAAGTGCAAATTCACTATGACCCTGAAAGTAAAACCATGAGAAGGGTGTTTTTTCAAATGCCTAAACAAAGCATTGCTCTCATTATCATTTCTAATGTTGGACAAATGTTGAAGAATCCTTTCTTTCAACATCTGATTGGTCTTCCCGACATAATAGCTCGAACACGAACTGCACTCAGCTATATAAACAACATCGGTGGTCTTACAAGTCGCTTTCCCCTTAAACTTGTATAACTTATTGTTATTAGGGTGGCGAAATTCCACCCCCTTTTTGATGAAGGCACATGCCTTACAACAACCGCAAGGAACAGTCCCTGCTCTCCCTATGACATGCTTTCTAACTGGAGCCCTCTCTTCTTTGCATAGAACATCCTTTAAATTCTTGTTCCTTTTGTATACAAAATGCGGTTGAGTACCTACCATGTCTCTTAGAGACTCATCACTAGTTAAGATGTTCCAGTTTTTCCGTATAATGTTGCTAACACCTCTAGTATCACTCCCATAAGTCAAAGTTACCTTACGGGTATAGGATCTAACATCCCTTGCCACCTGGTTGTTACAAGATGTATCCAGCCATGGTTTGTACTTATTAAGTCTATGTGGTTTATTCTTCTTTATAACCTCCTTAACCATGTTTTCATTATAACCTCTGTCAACAAAACATTGACCCAAATGTACCAATTCCCCCTCAAACTGTCGGTCATCCTTGCTCAACCTGGAGATCCGTCCTAACTGTCCCTGTACAACATTAGGAAAGGTGTGTCTCGGGTGCATGCTGTCGAAGGACAGCATCGTATTCCTCCAACATTCCTTCCTAAATAACTTGGAAGAAAAACTTCCCCTTGTTTGTATCAAACATACATCCAAAAAATCTACAGCCTCCCTAGATGTAACCACACTAAACCTAAGGAAAGTGGTAGTGGTATGGAGGTAATCTATGAAGGAACTTAACTCTATATCCGTCCCCTTCCACAAAATAAAAATATCATCAACAAAACGGAAATACTTGTATAGTTGTTCCTTCCAAGCGTGATCACCAAATACAAACAATTCTTCCCAATGGGAGAGCACAAGATTTGCATAGGTATTGGCACAGGGGGTGCCCATGGCTATCCCCTGTGCCTGCCTATACACACCATTTGTTCCTTGGAATATGTTGTTTTCCAATACCAAGGTTAACAGTTCAATGACCAACTCTACTTTATTGTGTAAGAGACCCCTAGCTGTCAAAAGGGTCTTAATGGCCCGTATCCCATAATCATTGTTGATTACTGTGAACAAATTGTTCACATCTAGAGTGGCCATCAGATATGTCTCTGGTAGCTCCCCTGACTTGATGTTACCTATCAACGTCAAAAAATGCCCTGTGTCCTTCAATATATAATGTATGGATGCTACGTATGGTTTGAGAAATACTTCCAACCAAATCAATATGTTTTCTGTGACCCACCCCCTACCCGATACAATCGGTCTTAGGGGAGGGTCACTCAAACTCTTGTGTACCTTCGGCAGTGCTTTGAAGACTGGTGTGATCGGTTTATCAACGTATAAAAACTCCATTTCCTGTGGTGTAATCAATAACATTTGGGTCAAGCATGTTAACTTGTTGTGTACCCTATCAATAACCCTCCTCACTTCAATAGGATTAATGGGTAAATAGGTGCATACATCAGACAAAAGCATGTTTAATTTCTGCGTATACCAGCTTGAATCTAAGACCACAACTGACCCACCCTTGTCTGCCATCTTTATTGTAACATCAGTGTATCCACATTATTCATTTACTTTTGGACTTTTGTTACGGTTAGCTGGATTTGGCAGAGCAACGACCTTTTTGTTTTTTAAATTAGGAATTCCTCAGGCACACAGGTGGATTGAGGAAGTAAACTGCAGGGAACAAAAGAACAAAAATTCAAAAGCAATGTTTTTCCATCCATTCCAACTTATCCAAACATTGTCCTGGGATAATTGGAAATTAGACTAGGTTCCTCACTGGTCCACTGGACTGCATGCCTAGTAACTCTCCATGAATTTATGAGGTCATACTTGAGACTTAAATCACCATCACAATATTTTACCTGGCACACCTCCACTTTTTAGGCTTTTTTACTTTCTAAACAGCTCTCATGCTCCTCCAGACATAACTCTGTCTTAAAATGCTGTATTTTCAAACTATCTCCTACATTTATTACTCAGTCTTCACTCATTACTCAGCTTTCATTGTCATAAAACATTGTAATGAATTGTAAATATCTGTAAACTGTAAATATCTATCTTTTTGTTTCTTGTCTTCAATATGCATTCATTTTGTGTGGCACTTTTCTCATATATATATATATATATATATATATATATATATATATATATATATATACACATATATATATATATATATATATTGATCTAGGACATTTGCTCGAATGAGCAAACTTCCGAATCCATAATAACCGAACACACTTTAACAAAAGCGTTTTTATCCCCCTGCACCCTCCATGTGGGGGGCTGTGCCCCCCACACACCCCTACTTTAATATTCTCCCTCTGAGACAGCACTACAGTGGGGAAAATGGAAATTTCCCTTACCCGCACTGCAGTACAGCCTCGGCAACAGGCATACTTACGTGAAAGTGTTTCTTCGGTGAAAAGCACTTTCGCGTAAGTATGCCCGGCCATTTGGGTTTCGGTCGTTTGCTCATTCGAGCAAACGTCCAGAACCCATATATATATATATATATATATATATATATATATATATATATATATATATATGTGTGTGCTCTGTGTTTGGTTGACAGCTAGAAGTGCAGGGTTTTGTGTGTGTGTGTGCGCACGCGTGCGCGCGCACACTTCTCTAAATGTTTTAGGGCTAGGTTTAGGTAAGGGAATATATTATGATTGGGAGCATTTAGGGTTAAGGTAAAGTTTTGGTTAGAGAATAGATTTAGTATTTGTTTGTGTGCATGCAGATGTGTAGTGAATGTCCAAGCAGCTTAACAATTTGTGCTAACTCTAACCCTACCCCTTAATCTAGCGTGTATCTGAATTGGAAAAAAGCCCTTCCCATAACATTACCGCTATTCATATTTGAGCTGAATGCAGTCTGATATTTCCTTTTTCGTTGCACTGACTGTTGATGTGTTTCGTATGTGATAATGAGTGCTTAACATGTCGTAGGATATATTCTGTATGACGACCAAATGACAGGTTGACCATTCATTATGCAATCACACACAAGCATACATATATGTACATGTGTGTATATATATATATATATATATATATATATATATATATATATGTGTGTGTGTGTGTGTGTATACACACACACACACACACACAAATTCATGATATAACAAAGACATATATAATGTGACTTGTATATTTGTGCATTAACCAAGATAACATTAGTTTTTTCCTTGTCAATACAATCTATCAGTTGTTAATACAATAAAAGGTTCGCAATTATACTACATTGGTTACTTGAGTGTTTAAAATCACCTTTCTTGGTGGTTTCCTATTTGAAAGGAAAGTTTTCTTTTGGTATAGGTTCATAGGTATATATTAGGCTGGCAGCCACCAAGGCCTTTATAAGTCTAGCCATGCAAACCAACCCAATTGTATCTCTATGTATCATGGGTGTTTATTAGGGGAAGGTATGTTAGTTAGGAAGTTTCTAGAGGTTATGTGGTGGGTATGTTAGTTTGGGCATTGCTGTCTGTCTCTGTCTATCAGAGACATGGGGGACAGACACAGGCTGAATTTCCTATTTCCCATTCATTGATCAAGGTTATACTTAAATAGGGTTAGGGATGGACTCTGCTTCACATAGATGGGGAGCCTGTTCCAGAGCATGGGGATTCTCTGAGACATATACCTGTCTCGCCAAAATCTCTTATTTATGTCAAAAGCAAAATTTAAATCCTTGGATCTAGTGCTTCTGATGCTGTTCATTTTGTGGATGTGAAAAAGGTCCTTCAGAGCTGGATATGAGGATGCCTTGTATGCCAGGCATAGATTGTCCCTCAGTAACCTGTAGGAAACTAAGTATAAAGATATGGCTTTAAGGTGATCTGTATAGGATAATGTGCTTATACCCTGGATTCTCCTGATAAGGAACCTTTGTGGGCATTACAACTGTTGCATATGTCTGGTCAGGTACATGCCAAACAGAGCATTATACTCAATGATGGGTCTGATTAGGGCCAAATAAAGTGGCACTATGACTTCCTTGGACCTGGATGCCATGCTCTTACTTTTAAGTTGGGAAACATAGAATGATTTTCTTACTGCTTTTGCCACATGTTGGTCAAAGGCCAGATTACTGTCTACACGTTCCCAGATCCCTGACTAAAAGGTCAACTCTTAGGGGTGTCATATCAGTGGAGTCATTAGCCTGGATGGCAGTTTTCCTAAAAGGCACTGCAGTGCATTTCTTGGCATTGAGTTTTAATCAAGAGACTTTGCCACCAGTCATTTGTCTGTGTTAAACCCTCTTGTAAGATTTTCATGTCATGAGGTAATCTATGATAGCTTCCAGTTCACAGTCATCTGGAAACTTGGTCAGCCAAAGGCCCTTGACATTAGCCTTTACGTCCAAGAAATGGATGCCAAATAATAGTGATCCCAGCATTGAGCCCTGAGGTACCCCCACTAGTGGTGGTCTCTTAGTGGAGGTGTTATCACAAATCCTGACTTCCTACATCCTGTCTGTGATCCTCTTGGCAATCTGGTGAGTTATGTAGGGGTTTATGCCCAGTTCAGTGAGTACTTAAATGTCAAGAGACTCCTTGGTCCAGTGGCAGTAAAGCCCACACAGAATGCAGTGGGTCCTAGATTCAATCCCCAGACAAGGGTCAATGTTTTCATTTTCTTTTGCCTAATTCTTTAGTAAAGACTATCTGGTAGGCATACCAGAAGCATTTTATACATATAGTTTGTACGTGTCCAAAAAGAAAGGTATGCTGTAGTTTATCATGTGCGTATGCACGACATTCTTAAAAGGGAACACCAAAAGTGACTGTTAAACACAATACTATATGAAACAGCTGACCATGCAGTGAGCACTTTGAATACTGCTGCTGAATAAGAGTAGTTAACCCATGCTGAAAGAGTGTAACTTTACAGTGAAGTTAATAAACCTGATGGTCTCAGTAACACCTCCATACTATCTGACACATGAGGCACTAAAACATATGGGTGTGGAGTAATTTATTATCAGCAGAAGAAACTAACTCAGATCATTTGCAGATTTTGTAAAACCTGAAATAGATTTCACAAACTAAATCAAATGAAATTTAAAATTATATATGAATATTTATCTAGCTCAGCTGTTCTTATTTCAGAAGAATAGTGGCTGGCATATCACACAGATTTCTGCATGGCATTGAAAATGAAAAAAAAAAACATGAAATAGATTATTGCCTAAGAAAGATACATGATTAGATAAAGTCTTGAAGAATGCCATATCTATGCAAGCAACTAAAATAATGCTAGTAAGCTGTAGTAGGCTAGCTCAGCGTGTTGTTGACAAAGTAAGTGGTCAGCATAGCGTGGACTCAGCATGTTTTCAGTGTGGCAAAACCACATGACACTAGATGATATTTTTTTCAAGAAAAGTGCTGTAGGGAATAGATGTATAACTGTAAGTGACTGTTTGGAGTGGCTGTAACAATGTAACAAAGATAACCTCAGATGCTTTGGGTGTAACAATGTAACAACGATAATCTCAGATGCTTCACCTGATGCTATTGGTGCCCTATTATGTCTAGAATTTGCTAGCATGGAGATGCCCCTAATCGCTTCAAGGGCTGTGATAATACCTAATGAGAATGTTAGTATTGCTACATGTGTGTGACAGTGTACTTTAAAATGTAGCAGACCTAACAACTAAAGCAATGCCACCTGTGTTATTGAAGTAAAATATAAAGTCCAGGGTGAAAATGGTGAAACTCTGTGTCTGAATGTGCATCCATAATGGGGTGAATGACCAAACCACTATCTACAAATGTATGAACAGACTAGGACTTACTATGAATGTGCAGTTTATTAGCAAGGAAGGAGAATGGTCTAGAAATTTCAGACTTTAAAGAAGGGTGCAGAACAGAAAGTCTGAAACTGTTTGGAAGGCTAAGTAAGCTTGCTCATTCTTAGATGACAGGATCCTGAATCCACAGTTTCTGTTTGCCAGAATGTGCAAGGTGGAGTATCTCTTGTTATTGATATACATCACCCATTTGATTTGAAAGGTATATACTCCTAGCTATTTTATTTTCATTAACATAAGTCATTTAGTGGGATGTGATTGGAGCTTTTTCTAATCACTGGAACAGGGGATGAACCAGGGCAAAACAACTGTAATGCATGAAGAAATAGTTCTACTAAAGAAAGTGCATTAAAAATAACGAGCAGGTGAATGGTACACTACTTGAAAGTAGCCCACGAAGCACACCTGTCTAAAAACAATGAGTTTGCACATGGCAGAAGAGTAGACTTTCAGCAAACAGTAATGAAAAAAATATCTACTGAAGGAAGTGCATTAAAAAAACAAAAGAAAACAAATGAAAAAAAACATGAACACAGAGTACAGTACCAACAAGCATCGACTGAAGCGCTACTGCTTGAATACAGTGTAGTCTGTATAAGGGCCTTTCTTTCTCCACTTAGAAATGCATCCAGAGGTCATCATCAAGCCCAGCTCCAGACAAAGGTTCAGGAGGATGGACTGATTAATCACGGCTAGCTCAATAAAAAACTTCATTCAGAATTCCATCTCAGTCCATATTCTGACAGTATGGTGTCTGTTAGCATGTAAGGAACTGTACTAGAGCTGTTGTCCTACCAGAAGCCACATTGGCAGTTTATGAGAATCATAGCATTTTCTAGATAATTTTGCATCTGGGAGGCTATATTGAGCTTAACTTGTTGCGAAATGTAGGGCAATATAGGTATGTGCCTGAAATGCTCAGAAGGAGAAGAGGAAGGAATTTTTTGGTATTGGGTGACAGACTAAAATTTCCAGAGGTCAGAGAAGAACATTTGCTGTCAATAAAGTCAGCTGAGAGTCTCAGCAGCCATGAATCCAATTTGTTAATTCATAAGGTGTCATGTGTTTACTAAATTACCAATTTCTTTTGCATTGATAATTCTTAAATGAAAAGGCATTATCTCATTTCTGCACAATATCACTCAGTACAGTAGCGCAGGGGTTGTGTATGTGTGAAGTTAAGAATTCCTTATCTTGTGTGTATATATCTATATATCTATATATATATATAAATATATTTATATATACATATATATATATATATATATATATATATATATATGTGTGTGTGTGTGTGTGTGTGTGTATATATATATATATATATATATATATATATATATATATATATATATATATATATATATATATAAAACTGTGGCCACAGTTGGGGCATTAAATATAAAAGTGGGCAATTTCTTATTTTAAGGACAGCATGCTCTCAGTTCTTGTAAGCAGTGTTTGGTTAACTCATAAAGCTTACTTGCTTTTGCCAGTGATACAGAATTTACAGAAAATGTTGAACTTTTTTAGCTTGAAGTGAGCCATTTGGTGTCACATCTATGCCTATAGGGGATGTAAAAGTTTTTTTCAGCCTCTTTGGGATCATATGTTATAGAAGCACTAAGCTGGTAGATTAATTAGCCAAAATAGCTAGTTTCTCAGCTTCAGATTCCTGCCCTGGGCATCTAACAGTGAATATGCAAAAAGGTAGTTTACACTCTTTTCTAGACCAGACAGTTTTATAAACTAAGCAGTCATTTATAATGTTTGCCCCTTGATGTAATCACAGTGCCAGGATAAAATATGGGTGTTTATATAAAATATATATTTTTTGTCTTTAATTATATCACTTGCCCTGGATAATTGCCGCTGAGAAGTCTCTTATTGAAATAAGTATTCTTGATGTTATTGCAGGACCCTTCCCTATTTCATTAAGTTACACTTGCTTAGTTGGCCTGCTTGAAGTCTATTTGCATATTTGTTTTGTATTCAACGTGTGTAATAAATGTATTTAGCAGTTTAGAACTACAGGTGCCTGAAGACTGTATAATGCCTTTTATGTGTGGTAAATGTAATTAGTACTTCATAACTGAAGATGGTCTGCGGCATTTAATGCTCTTTCTGTGTGTTGCTTGCATCATACCAGACCACGTTTAGTCAGATAAGATATAAATAAGCACAAAGAATAAATGAAAATGCACCATTCTTACTGTTAATTCAGCATCTCACAAGAAAGGTAGACTGTGTCATCATCACTGCAGTGCTGCATAAGAACAAAGATACAAAAAATATATATACATACGTATGTATATATGTGTGTGTGTGTGTGTGTTTAAAGTTTACTTCCTTTAGATAAATTAAGGAATTTATCTTCAAATATGACACATGCCACTGTTTCACTACCAAACTTATAACATAAACAGATGGACATTATAAAGACATTCACAGACTACCATCATCAAACTCCTCTCCCATCCTGGGTTGCAGAGGAATCAGCCAGTGACATACCTTCTGAACCACCTAATTCATAATATCAGACTTACTGCAATGAATCATCTCTCTCTTTCAGATTTCACAAGCTATGTCTGCACTGTACGTTAGAATTAAGAACTGTGATAATTTTACATCTATACATACTTATGAGTTTGCAGAATTCTCTTGTACAATACAAACGAAACTATTTACTACGGTAAATTCCTAAAAGCATTATTTTACATATTATGTACTTTATCAATGCTTTATGCATTTTGCATTCCTTTGTTTGACCTTGTTTTTTACTACTGGTAACTGGTTATATCATGGTCATTGCTCTATCCTAGTTAATAATAAAAATAAATAAATAAATTTAATATAGTATTCTTCTAGCTACGGGCAGGAAAAGTACTAGCTTGTTGTACAAGACTGAATAAGGAACTGGGAGAAAAGAGAAGACAGAAAACATGATTAACTGAAAAGGTTATTCATATATGTAGCAACTGAAGATTCTAAAGGCACAACTGCCTTGTAAAAGAAATGACTCATTATTATCAGGCACAAAATACACACCAGTATCAGTACTTGACAAGTATCTTATTAGCTGTAGATATTTCCTAAGAAAGTCAGTTTACTTGTCATGTCAAGAAAAAAAAAACAAGGGATTAATATCTGATACATATTGGCATTTTTCCTATTTTGTTCTGTAGTGCAGATCACTTGCAGATAAGTGCTTAAAAGTATTTACCTCTGCTGTAACCTAATGCCTTACAAAGTGTAGTCCATCCTTCAGTTCAACCTCTGGTAGTCTCTTTTGCAGTGACATATTGCACTTTAAGTGTTTTGTAATTTATACTATATTTTAATTACGTGCTGGGAAAGAAAAATAATTGCATTAACTGCATAAGCATAGACAAGACTGATTTTTTTGACAAACTTACTTGATAAGCTGATTTACAATGGGGGAGGGGGTGTAAATGTTTTGCTAGAAAATTACTCTTGTTTTTTTTTCAAGTTATTGTCTGAAACATGGATTTTACTTTTGTTGGGTACCTCTCTCCCTCTGAACAAGGATTTTGCATCTGTTAAAATGCACCATAATCGGGGTTATAGGTCACCCTGCTGGGTCAGCTCCTCTGTGGTTGAACGAGGCCCACCATGGCTGCTAATGTGGAAATTCAGGCAGACAAAGGGCAGAGTCTGAGCAGCTGCTCAGGAAGCACTCACTCACTGAGCTTGTGTAGATGGACAGTGAAACAAGCAGTTTAGAACCCTTAAGCTTCATTATCCCCTGTGCAAGCACATGCATGTGTACACCATACTGACTGCCTAGAATATTATCTCACCCTTTGGGTTGCTTCACTCTACAATGTGGCATGAAGTGTGATATTTCTCCCACTGACCATGTGTTTCAAGAAGGCAGGGCAGTATAGCAGATGCCTGCTGCTTTTTATAACTATATTTCTTTCCAGAAATATTCACAGTGAAAATAAAATCAGTGTGAAAAAGGTGAAGAAATTCACCAGAATGGCAGATGCCCTGCTGATCCTGTGCCGTAGTGCACACAATACATTCATGTCTAAACCAGTATTTAGTTCTATTGGCTGGAAGATTTCTAAGGTGTCAAATTGGTATCTGCTTATAAATTTCCATATTTTAAGAAGTGACACCAAACAATCTCAGTTTTTACACTAGTTTTCTGTGTACTGAGTTTCTGAATTTTTTTTCTACTATTTTAAAATGCCTGTTCAGAATGCAGAAAGTCTAAAAATAAGACCTGGAAGTATTTTTGAAGTGGTGAAAATGGTCACAGGAGTGAAGATCATGAGAATGAACTCATGCCCAGTGAAGACGTCTATTAAGTTATTTGAATATATTTTGTCATTTTATGTACATCTGCATTTTTGTTTTCTTCTGCCAGATTCATAGAGTAAAAAAATATTATTAAAGAAACATAAATGCATTAATGTTGCAGTATGTAGAATACATGCTTACCATAACTAAACTTTCACATTGAAAAGAAACCATTCCTTAATGGATTTTCACTAAATGTATCACTCGGTTAACCATGATAACTGATGTGCATAAACTTAGCTCGAAACACCATCAGAAAAAAGCATCCGTATAATCTGATATTGTGCACATTGTTTCAAGATACATACAATTTTATAAGTTCTTTCAGTATCATGAAAAAAAAATTCTGCTTAGTAACACCTTTACAAAACAGAAGCTTACTATCTTTATTCAACCCCATAATAATAATAATAATAATAATAATAATAATAATAATAATAATAATGTTTCTATCATATGCTGCTTAATGGCTGCCAGTGATAATGTAATCCAAGGGGTAAAATAAAAAAGTCATGTTGTTATGCAGTTCTTTGTGATAAATTACAGGTTTGCTTCTGTGATGGGAGAAAAGTGTTAAATATAAAGAAGAAATGAAAACATCTTCTTAAAACAGATCACTTGAAACAGCTATAAAAAGTACAACTTAGGCAAACTGAATATAACATTATCGTATTTAAGAATAAATTCTATATTGTGGTTTGGGTGGCTTGGACAGGGACAGGTGCTAGAGGCAGTCTTTTAAAAAAAAAAACTAACATATGGGTGGTGGGGTCAGGGGAGTGAAGTTTTCACAGAATCTGTCGGTTAACAGGTTTGCTATGTCCACAAGCTCAGTGTATGTGTTATCATTAGCTACAAGTTTGGCGCAAATCTGGGTCTTACCTTTAAGGCTACGGCTGTAACTAAAGAATGCCTTATGGCTGTCAGTTGAGGATGCTAATTTGGATTCATAGTTTGCTTTGGAGGACTTCACAAGAAGTCTTATTTGCTTGTTTAAGCTGAGGAGGGAGCATTTCCAGTTTAGGGCATGCTCCCTCTTAATTTTGAACAATTTCTTCCTTTTGTTTTAAAGCCTCTTAATGGCAGTTGTCCACAAGGCAGGTTTGCCCTTCCTTGAAGAGCTTGTTTTGGTCCTGTCAGTTGTGATCACACCACTGCAGTTATGCAGCTGTTTGTAAAAAGCATTGGTGTAGGACTTGGCATAGTTGCCAGTTCCATCTGATGAGGAAGATGCAGTGAAACTATTTATACCATCCCTTAGAAAGATAAAATCTGCTTTGGAGAAGTTTTTTAGTTTAGTTGTTGCTGGGGGGAGGGGGCCCGGTGTGAAAGTTACTTCAAATGAAACTGATTTATGGTCACATTTGACAAGGGAAGACCTCACAGTGGGGGTGGTACAGTGGTCCCCCATATTAATAAGCACCAGATCCAAGATCTTGCCACCCCAAGTTGGGGTGTTTACCAGCTGGTCCATGGCATTGGAGTTAATGAACTCGAGGAACCTTTGGGCAAGTGAGTTTGAGCATGAGTAATTTACCCAGTCAGTGGATGGGTAATTAAAATCACCCAGAACCATGGTGTTCCAATGTATCTTGATGAATTCCAGTAGATCCAAGTAGGCAGAGTGGGTGTCTTGTTTCATGGAGGAGATCCTGTAGCTGGCAGTGATTGAATAGGTCTCCTACCAACAGTTAGTTGCAACTGAAGTGTCTCCAGAGAATTATACTGTTTAACCAATCTGGAGGTGTATTTAGCTTTAATGAAAATTGATACACTGCTTCCTTTATTTTTCACGCCTTCCTTTTCTGATCTGAACATGTGGTAGGAGGTGATACCTGGTATCGCTGGGGTACTCTTCACTGCATTGAACCAGGTCTCTGTGACTACACAGATATCAGTGGACTGCTTCCAGTGAATGCAGTTTCTTGCTAAGACTCCTAATGGTTAGCAGCATAATCTGGAGGTTATTTTTTGATGAAATTTTTATGCAGGGAATTTTGTCCTTGTGACATTGTCTAAAAATGTGATATGTGAGGGGAAGGAGCCTTTTCCAGTAGCTGAAATCCCATAGGTGACAGATGAAGACCATCTTTGGCAAAGCATCGAGGACTATCATAGGTTCATAGTTTCATAGGTAGTTACTAGGCTATTGGACCTAGGGCCTATATAAGCCTAGCCAAATGGTACCCTGGCTTTTGCCACCCAAGAAAATTATTTTCCTGTGCCCCTGTCAAGCAGAGCCACAGAAGTGATCCCCAGGGTGAATTTCCTATCTCCCATCCAATCATCAAGATTTTTCTTGAAGAGTGCTAATGAGGAGCTTTGTTTGATATAGATAGGTAACCTGTTCCAGAGTATGGGAAGTCTCTGGGACAGGAATCTATCCCTCCAGCATGTTCTGTTTATTGCGGTGACAAGGTTTAGGTATCTAGAGCATGTAGCTCGGAGGGATTGGGATTTCTTTAAGTGGAGCATGTCCAACAGCTCTGGGTTTGACATAGCTTTGTATGTTAGGCAGAGATTGCCTCTGAGTAGGTAATATGCGACAGAGTAAAGCTGGAGTTTTTTGAGACGGTCTGCGTAGGACATGTGTTTGAGGCCAGTAATTCTCTTTGTGAGTTATTTCTGTGGCCTTTCCAGTTGTTGTAGATGTCTTGTGAGGTAAACACCAAAAGGGGCGTTGTACTCTATAATGGGTTTAATGAGTGATGAGTAGAGGGGAACAATGACCTCTTTTTTCCTGGATGAGAAACCTTTTGTTATAAGGTGTGCCACATAGAAGGATTTCCTGACTACTGTGGCGATGTGATTATCAAAGGAGAGACTACTGTCCACCTGTGTCCCAAGGTCTCTTATCATACTTTTGGTGTTAAGTAGACTATTGCCTATGCGGTAGTTCATGGGTACAGAGTTTTTACCAAAAGGGATGACAGTGGACATTTTGGCATTGAGCTTGAGGCCATGGGTTTGGCACCAGGCATCTGTCTCAGTGAGGCCCCTTTGTAGGATTTCCACATCGTTAGGAGTTTTGATTATGGCTCATAGTTTGCAGTCATCTGCAAACTTTGTTAGCCAAAGACCTTCTGTGTTAACCTGTACTTTAGAGAAGTAGATACCAAACAGGAGTGGACCCAGGTACTCCACTTGTTACTGGTCTGAAGTTGGATTTATAGTCTGCTACTTTCACAGTGTGGGTTCTGTCAGTGAGCCAGTTGGCAACTCATATTGTGACATAGGGATTTATACCTAGTTTAGTGAGTTTATCTATAATTCCAGAGTGGGGGATGGTGTCGAAAGCCTTGGCGAGATCTAACTAGGCTGTGTGAACCACCTTACCCTCATCTACGGCTTTGGTTACTGTTTCAAAGAAGTCTATCAGGTTTAGGAGACATGATCTGCCTTTTACAAATCCGAACTGGGTAGGGTCCAGAGTTTGGAGATTACCAATGTCATTGTTTATAAGTTCCATGATGATACATTCCATAGCCTTGCAGACCAGGCTCATCAGGCTGATGGGGCGGTAGTTCCCAGGGTCCATGGTGGCTCCTCCTTTGTGGAGTGGGATAACCATTTCTGTGCGCCATTCAGTGGGCACAAAGCCTGAGGTGAGGCTATGACTGAACATGGTACTTAGGTGGGGTGCCAGTTCGTTTTGTAGTTCATGTAGAACGCAGCCTGGGATGTTGTCAAGTCCCATGGATGCTGTGTTCTTGGCTTTGGAGAGTGTGTTTTTTACCTATGCAGCCATGATTACAGGAATTTTGCATTCTTCCAGTATAGAAATGGGCCCTTTAGGGGGTGAGAGAGGGTAAAGTTAGCACTGAACCTATCTGCCAAGTGTTGGCAATATCAGTTGGCTCTGTATATTTAGTGCCATTGTGCTGTAACTCACAGCAGATCTGAGTGTTGCCGTAGAGATTCTTGACAAAGCTATAGAATGCTTTGTGGTTGTCTTTAGAATCAGTGGCAATTTTGTTTTCGTAACTAGCTTTGGAGGATTTTATGAGGGATCTCAGCTTCTTACTGAGGCTGACCACGGAGTTCCTCCAATCATGGGATTTTACTCTTTTTTGCAACAGTTTCTTTCTTCTGTTGTAGAGTTTGTTTATGGCAGAGGATCACCGGATTGGCTTCCTTTTTTTGGAGGATAGCATCTTGATTCTGTTAGGGATTGCACTGTCCATGCACTCGTGTAAGTGCTTATAAAGTGCATTTGTATAGGATTCAGCAGTCATACCTCTATTGTCCATCAGCATGGGTGTCGTGAAGTTTGCCACTTCTGTCTTAAGAAGTGTGAAGTTGGCTTTTAGAGAAATTTTTTACGGTGGTTTCCCTAATAGGGGGGTGGGGGTGGGATGCGCATGTCTAGGGTGATTAGCCTGTGGTCGGATCTGACCAACGAGGAACTGACCTCTGGTATGGAACACCAGTTGCCCATGTTGGTAATGACCAGGTCTAGGATATTGCTG